>NC_056751.1:754563850-754818850 GCF_019279795.1 Protopterus annectens
TGTTAGGTACCTGGGATGCAACTCCCAGACTTGTTCTGAGTTGATTCTAAACGACAAAAAATACACTGGACCGACAGACATCGCCAATATCCTGGCAGACAGGTTCAGTGCAAACTTCTCCACCCCCTCCCCCACAAAAGAGCAAGTATCTATCCCGGCAGAGTGCAGCCTCCCAAACATCTCTGATGCTCAGGTGAAGGCCGCCCTCTCCAAAGCAAAAAACACTGCTTCCATGGGGCCAGATGGCGTCCCGGGTTGCGTCCTACATGAACTCAAGAAAAACTAATCCCTCAAGTAAAACTGCTGTACAATCTCAGCCTCACTACAGGATATGCGCCCAAAGAATGGCGTACAGCAACAGTGGTCCCACTCCACAAAGGTGGCGCCTCTGTGGACCCTGGAAACTATCGTCCCATAAGCCTGACTAGCCTAGTCTGCAAGGCTGTGGAGAGGATCGTCATGGAACTCATAAACAAAGACATTGGGGACCTACAGACACTAGATCCTACCCAATTTGGCTTAGTCAAGGGCAGATCCTGCCTTTTGAACCTGGTCAACTTCTTCACCAAGGCCATAGATGAAGGGAAGGTAGTCCACACAGCCTATCTGGACCTCACAAAGGCATTTGACACAATACCCCACTCGGGCATCATAGATAAGCTATCCAGCCTAAATATAAACCCCTATGTCACAAGATGGGTCGCAAACTGCCTCAAAGACAGAACCCACAGAGTCAGAGTTGCTGGAGCCATGTCAGACTCGAAACCGGTCACAAGTGGCATCCCACAAGGTTCTGTCCTGAGACCTCTCTTGTTCGGTATTTACTTTTCTGAGGTACAGGCCAATGTGGGAGGACTATGGCTCACCAAGTTTGCAGATGACTGCAAACTGGGCGCCATAATCGACTCTCCAGCTGACACAAACATCCTTCAAAAAGGTCTCGCAGGGACAGATAACTGGTGCCAGAGCCATGGTCTAAAGCTAAATGCCAAAAAGTGTATAGTTATACCCTCTGGCAAAAACAATAGGTGGTAACCCGTTAAGTACGAAAAGTAATTAGGGATCTGGGGACCCAAGTTGATAGCAATCTCTCCTTTGACAACCACATTGCCAAAGTGGTTAGAAAGACCTTCTACATAGCCCACCTCATCATGAAAGGATTCACATCTAGATCAAGAGAGGTAATCATGCCCTTTTATTCATCCCTCATCAGGCCCATCATAGAATACAATGCCCCCTTTGGGATGTACCTTACCTGACACCTGCAGCAATTAGAAAGATCCCAAACGTACCTCACCAGGAGGATCAAGGGACTCAAACAGATGCCATATGCTGCTCGGTTAAAAAAACTCCAGCTCTACTCAGTTGCATACCGCCTACTTCGAGGCAATCTATGCCTGACATATAAAGCTATGTCCAACCCAGAATTAATGGACATGCTCCACCTCAGTAAATCTAAATCCCTTAGAGCCACGCGCTCGAGGGACTTGAACCTCAGCACAGAAATAAATAGAACATGCTGGAGGGACAGATTCATAACCCAGAGGCTCCCTTCGCTCTGGAATAGAATTCCAATTCATGTTAGGCAGAGCACCTCACTGACTCTCTTCAAGAAGAATCTTGATGAGTGGATGGGGGATCGTAGGTTTGTCCCAGGGATTACTTCCGTGTCACTATTAGACAGAGGCACAGTAAACTAAACTGTAAAAAGGGCACAGTATACCCAAATCAAGGGGTGGCGTAAGCCAAACACAATCGGGCTAGGCTTATAAATGCCCCAGGGCAGATAGCCTAGTATGAACCTATTAGTCGTGTATATATATATATATATATATATATATATAATCTCTATACACAGAGAGAGAGATGTGTGTGTTATAGATGTGTGTATATATATATATATATATGTATAATATATATGTGTATGTATATATATATATATATATATATATATATATGTATGTATGTGTGTGTGTATGTACACACAGTGGATATAAAAAGTTTACACACCCCTATTAAAATGCCAGGTTTTTGTGATATAAAAAAATGAGACTACAATAAATCATTTCAAAATGTTTCCCACCTTTAATGTGATCTTATAACCTGTACAATTCAATTGAAAAATAAGTATGTTAGGGGGAAAAATAAAAAAAATAAAAAAAACGTACAATATGCTGGATGCATAAGTGTGCACACACTTAAACTAATACTTTGTTGAGCACCTTTTGATTTAATTACAACATTCAGTCTTGTGGGTGCACACCTACCATCAATTAAAGAGACTCTGATTAACCCCAAATAAAGTTCAGCTATCTTAGTAGGATTTTCCTGGTATTTATTCAATTGCCTTTAAAAGCAAAAGCCATGGTTCACAGAGAGCTTACAAAGTATCAAAGTATCTTATTGTTGAAAGGTATCAGTCAGCCGAAGGGTACAAAAAAATTTCCACAGCATTGGATAGACCATGAAACACGGTGAAGACGGTCATCAAAAAGTGGAGAGAATATGGAGCAACAGTAACATTGCAAAGAGCTTGACATCTCTCCAACATTGAAAAGACAAGACAAAACTGGTTAGGGAGGCTGCCAAGAGACCTACAGCAACACTGAAGGAGCTGCAGAAATTTCTGGCAAGTACTGGTTGTGTACTGTATGTGACAACAATCTCCCGTATTCTCCATATGTCTGGACTAATAGGGTACGGTTGCAAGACGGAAGCCTTTTCTTACATAGAAAAACATCCAGGCCCAAAATGTGCAAAGCAATGCAGTTTCCCAAAAGCATGTGGGAAAATGTCTTATGGTTTGATGAGACCAAGGACTTTTGGCCTCAATTCCAAAAGGTAGATTTGGTGCACAAACAACACTTTGCATCACCAAAAGAACACCATCCCCATGGTGAAGCATGGTGGTGGCAGTGTCATGCTTTGGGGTTGTTTTTCTTCAACTGGAACTGGGGCTTTAGTCATGGTGGAGGGAATTATGAACAGTTCCAAATACCAGTCACTTTTGGCCCAAAACCTTCAGGTATCTGCTAGAAAGCTGAAGATGAAAAGGAATTTCACCTTTTGATAGGTCCATAGGTTCATAGGTGTGTGTACTAAGCTAATGGGCATCACTCTGGGACTTAATAATAGTTCCCATCTTGCAATTGTCTGCGAACTTTGTCAGCCAGAGTCCCTTTGTCAGCCAGAGGCCTTACAAGCCTAGCCCATATGATTACCCTGGCATTGTGCCACCCAACCTTAGTTCCCAGTGCATGTGTCGAGTAAAGCCACTGGAGTTATCCCTAGGGTGAATTTTCTAGTTCCCATGCACTCATCAAGATCCCTATTAAAGAGGGCCAGTTAGGTGCTCTGCTTGACATGTATGAGAAGTCTATTCCAGAGCATGGGCAGTCTTCACGTTATGGACCTGTCCCTCCAGCATGTTCTCTTTGTGGTAATGAGGGTGAGGTCTCTGGAGCATGTGGTGCAGAGGGATTGGGATTTCTTTAGATATAGCATTTCTAACAGAGCTGGGTCAGACATGACTTTGTAAGTCAAGCAGAGATCGCCTTTAAGTAGGTGATATGAAACAGAATAGTTGGACGTTTTTTAGTCTGTCCCTATAGGGCAAATGTTTAAGGCCTAGGATCCTCTTTGCAAGGGACTTTTGCGGCCTCTCCAGTTGTTGCAAGTGTTTAGTGAGGTACATGCCAACTGGGGCATTGAACTCCATGATTGGCCTAATGAGGGAAGAGTAGAGGGAGACGATGACCTCTTTCTTCTGGTGCAAAACCCTTAGTAATTAGATGTGCCACATAGGACATTCTGACCACAGTGGCAGTATGGTGGTCAAAAGAGAGGTTGCTGTCAACCTGTTTTCCCAGATCTCTTATAATGCTTTCTGTGTTCCGTGGACTATCATCAATGTAATTCATGGGAACCGGGTTTTTCCCAGAGGGGATGATGACACAGTTTTGGGCATTGAGCTTAAGGCCATGGTTCTGACACTGTCTCAGTGAGGCCTTTCTGTAGGATGTGAGCATCACTCTGAGACTTGATAATAGTTCCCATCTTGCAATTGTCTGCGAACTTTGTCAGCCAGAGTCCCTTCGTGTTGGCTTGGACTTCAGAGAAGTAGATACCAAACAGGAGACGACCCATGACTGAAATCTCTAGGACTCCAGTTGTGACTGGTCGGCAGTCTGACTTGGGAGTCAACTAGTTTCACACTGTGGGTTCTACCTGTGAGCCAGTTTGCAACCTACATAGTGATATAGGGGTTGATGCCTAGCTTAGTGAGTTTTTCTATGATTCCTGAGTGGGTAATGGTGTCCAAGGCCTTGGCCAGATCAAGGTAGGCTGTATGAACCACCTCCTTCATCCCCAGCTCTGGTGACTGACTCAGAGAAGTTGACCAAGTTGAGGAGGCATGATCTACCCGTCACAAAACCAAACTGTGTGGGATCCAGAGTTTGGAGATTCCCTATATCCTTGTTTATTAGGTCCATGAAGATGTGTTCCATAGCTTTGCATATCAGACTTGTCAGGCTAATGGGGCGATAGTTCCCAGGGTCTGTAGTCGCTCCTCCTTTGTGGAGAGGGATGACTGTAGCAGTGCGCTATTCGGTAGGGAGAAAGCCTGAGGTGAGGCTGTGATTGAACAGAGCACACAGGTGTGGTGTCAGTTCACTCTGTAGTTCATGTAGAACACAGCCAGGGATATTGTCAGGTCACATAGAAGCTGTATTCTTGGCCTTGGACAGTGCTGTTTTAACCTGTGCAGCAGTAATACTGGGTGCCTGGCAATCTACTGGTATTATGACTGGTCCCTTGGGGGAGGTAAAGTTGGCACTGAATCTGTCGGCCAGTATATTGGCAATATCTGTTGGCTCGGTATAGGAGGTACCGTTGTGTAGTAGCTTAGAGCAAATCTGGGTATTGCCATGGAGAATTCTTTATGTAACTATAGAAGGCCTTGTGATTGTCTTTACTATCTGTTGCAATTCTGTTTTCATTGCTAGCTTTAGAGGATTTGATGAGGGATCTCAGCTTTTTGTTGCGGCTGTTAAGGGAGTTTATCCAGTTTTGGGACTTCACCTTATTCATCATCAGTTTCCTCCTTCTGTTGTAGAGTTTGTTTATGGCGGGGAAACACCCAATTGGATTCCTTTTTTGGAGGAGAGCGTCTTGGTTCTGTTTGGTATGGCGAGATCCATGCATTTGCGTACGTGTTCGTACAGTGCAGTGATGTATAATTCTGCAGTCATGCAACTATTCTCCATTTGCATGGGTGCTGTGAAGTTAGCCACCTCTGTTTTTAGGAGCCCAGAGTTAGCTTTGAAGAAGTTTTTATGGTGGTTGCCTTTGGGTGGGGGTGGGCAGGATGTCCAAGGTGCTTAGTTTGTGGTCGGATCTAACAAGGGAGGAGTTGACTACTGGTGTAGAGCAATGGTTGCTCATTTTAGTAATGACCAGGTCAAGGATGTTGTTACCTCTAGTGAGGGTAAGAACGAGCTGGTCCAGGGCATTGGAATTAATGAATTCCCAGAAATGGGCAAGTGTATTGGTACACGAGTAGTTTTCCCAGTTAATGGAGGGGTAGTAGAAGTCTCCCAGTATGTGTGTGTTAGGTTGGACCCTAATATTTTCTGGGGTGCTTAGGAACATGGAGTGCGTGTCTTGGGACATGGTTTGGGACCTATAGCAGGCTACGACTTGAATCACTGTCTTACCCAATGTTAGCTGCACCTGAAGTATCTGAGATGCATTATGTTGGGCTACTAGTCTGGAGGTGTGTGCATCCTTTATGAATATGGAAACACCACCACCTTTGAAGCTTCATTCCAAGTTCTGGGGCCAAAAGGTGTGGAGTGAGTTATAGCCTGGTAGTGCAGGGGTGCTTTCTGCTGCCTTGAGCCAGGTCTCTTATGGCACAAATGTCAATGTTCTCCATTTTACGGAGTGCTTCAAGTGAGTGTATTTTGAGATTTAGACTTCTAGCGTTGAGCAGCAGATTACATTTGTTTGTTAGCTGTTACGGTGGTAATTTGGTCTTTGGAACACCGCCTAAAAAAGGGCACTATAGGGGTAGCAAGGGCCTTGGCCAGTATCCGGAAGCCCAGGGGTGACAGATGCAGGTCATCTCTGGCAAAGTATCACGGTCTGTCAATCATGTCAGTCCAGGCAAACTGTTACAAGATCCCCTTAGAATGACAACACAACAATGACCCCAAGCATACATCCAAATCAGCAAAAGAATGGCTTCACCAGAAGAAAATTAAAGTTTTATAATGGCCCAACTAGAGACCAGACGTAAATCCAATAGAAAATCTGTGGGGTGACCTGAAGAGGCTGTGCACAAGCAATGCCTTCGCAATCTGATAAATTTGAAGCGCTTTTACAAGGAAGAATGGGCTAATATTGCCAAGTCAAGATGTGCCGTGCTGATAGACTCCTACCCAAGGAGACTGAATGCTGTAATTAAATCAAAAGCCGATCCTCTGCTCCGACTCAGCCGTCTTCAATAGCTTGAGAGCTGTTTACTGGCTCGAGGCTACCCCATATCCCATGATGCCTGGCGCTAGCTACCCATATCTCGTTTGCCGCTTCAGACTGCGAGGTTGTCTTACTGGCTCAGGCTCGTATAATTTTATTGTATTTTATTGTGTTTTTCTATATTTACCAAAAAAATTTAATCCCTTTATAGTGTACCTAAATTCTTTAGTTGTACTGCTTCTCTAGCTATATTCTTTCAATAGCTCCTATCCCTCTTGTTGTAAAAACTCTTTTACTTAGAGAGTCCCCCTCCCACCCCTCTCTTTTCCGGTAGCCGTTTAAATTAGAGGCAAACCTTTTTTGTCTTCTTTAGTTAAAAAAAAAAAAAAAAAAAAAGAGAGAGAAACTTTTTTAGATAGATTTGTTCTCCCCTTTAGAGTAGTTCCTGTCTATATACTTAGACTTGTTTATTTTCAGTGTGTGTATTCTGTATAGTTATATTGTTATCTAGTTATACCTGCTAGCTTGTTGTTTCTTTTTGTGTGTGTGTGCGTGTTTGTGTTTGACCTTGGTGTTGTTAACATGTCCAAGGATACTAAAGTGTCCGGATTCAAGAAGTGTGACTCATGCTGTCAGAAGATGTCTCTGACAGATGGTCACACTTCTTATGTCTACTGTATGGGCGTGGTGCACCTGCAGGACTCTTGTTCATTTTGTCATGCTTTCAGCCCAATGGTCCTGCAGGAGCGCAAAAATAAGTTAATCCTTCTGGGTTTGCTTAAGCCACAGGATTCACCAGCTAAAGCTCAGCCTGTGAAATCCTCCAAGCCACCCAAGTTTTCGGCTCCTAGTTCTGAGCTGTCATTGGGTGAAGCAACACCATCCACCTCGGCTCTGGCCAGAACCGATGTGCCTCCCTCCCAGTCGGCTCCAACACGAACTTCGGAGCAGTCTGTGAGTCGAAAGCGATTTAGGTCTCCCTCCTTGGAGTCTATACACTCGGCTCCATGGTCATCTCTGCTCCAATCGGAGCTCATTCATAGGTCCTCTCCCTCCTCTCTGTCCTCTAGACTTTCAGATCATGATTTGGAGAGAGTGGTCAGCAGGGTGCTGAAATTGCAAAAATGTTGCCCAGCCCCCCTCATCAGGTGTCTGCACCGTCCACGTCTGCAGATATTCCTCCTGTGACTCTTCCCTTGAGTTTGGAGCCGGAGTTCGTTGGGGTTCGAGTCATGGAACCGTCAGCTCCGATACCTTCTCCTTCGGTTCCGTTGTTGGCTCCGATCCCTTCTCTGGTCCCGTCCTTGGAGGGATCTGGGTGCCGGGACACACTCGTCGGCTCCGAGGGGGCAAGTGGCATCGGACCCTTGTCCGACCCCGCTCTCCCCCTCTGAGCTTCGGTGCAGGTGAGCTTGGCTCCTACATCATCTTCGGAGCTGTCCCCCTTGGTGCGGAGAGGGATTCAGATTTCTTCGGAACCGGAGTCGTCTTTGCGTCCGGGCAGGGACGCCTTCGAGGTCATGAGGAGTGTACTGGCCCCTGAGCCAGTCCCACGATCAACCCCATCGGCTCCTCCCCCTGTGGTGCCTGCGTCTGCTCCTCCTCCTGACCCCAAGCGTGGGGAACCAGCGCTCCAGGGCACCCCTTTGGATGTTTCTTCCTCTTCCGAGGCCTCCCCTGATCACTCAGAGGAGCCACCTTGTAAGAGGAAGCACGTTGACTCCCCTGAGTCTGTCACATCAGATACTGACTTAGAGGATTCGGAAGGGTCCCAGAGATCCCCCTCTGAAGATGTCTCCTTTTCAGACATCCTTGAAATCCTTAAGCAGAGGGGGAACTGGAATAACCTAGCCCCTTCCGAGGATCATTTGGTATTTCTGGACGCGTTTGCTTCCCGATCCTCCACCTCCTGGGTGTCTCTGCCTTTCGACCCACTTATGTCTGTGGTGGCTCGGCAGGCGTGGTCAGCTCCAGACACAGTGGAACCAACCAGGAGACCTGCTTTATTTATAACTGCACCTCAGGACAAACAGTTTTTAACTAAGGGCATACCTGTTGATGCCATGTTGGTAGCAGCAGCCACAAAGGAGGAGTTGGCAGAAACTTCGTCATCTGTCCATCCTCCTAACAAGGAGTCTAGGACTATGGACAGATATGTGAAGCGAATGTTTGATTCAGCTACCTTCTCTGAGGTCTCTGAATTATTTGTGCCATTTCACCCGCCTTCAGAGGGATCTCCTTAAGGAGCTTGGAGATACCCTCCAAGATCCATCAGCTGAGGGGGCTCAAGCTAAGGTGGCCTCCCAGCTGGCGACTCTGAATTCAGTTGTTAACTCCTCCATGAGGCTCAATGTCCTTCAAGAATGCAACTGCAGTCCTTACATATGGGTTGTCCTGCCTCAGGCAGCCCTCGGTCGTCCGGATTCCAAAGTCTGGGTCCAGCGTCGGCTGATGTCGCCTTGTCCCCGACGTCAGAGCGGCTAGGGTATAAAAGCATTAGCCAACGCCATCTTCCTCAGTCTTTCTTGTTGCGCGGTGCCCGAAGCAGAAGCAGTTCGCAAGTGCCGGTCAGTCAGCTCCTGTGTTTTTCGTATCTGAAGTCATCAAAAAGCTAAGTACCCCGTTGGGGAACCTTTTCTTGCCTCAGCCGATGTCAGCTAAAACTGAAAAAGTTAATAATTGCTTGTCTTGTGGTAAACAAATACCTCATAAAGACTTCCATTCTTACTGCCTCCCCTGCCTTGGCCCAGACCACGACGTCCCGGCCTGTGCTGCCTTTGCTTGCTTCAATAAGCACACTCTCAGGTGCCGGGCAGAGTTTGCTAAAGACTTTTTTGGCGATAAATTCTCTTACACCATGCCGTCGGAACAACCGACACCTCATATTTCCAAAAAACGGAAAGACCGGGACCGACATTCTCTGCCCGCGACTTCCACCGACTCCACGCCAAAATCTACCGCAAGTGCATCAGTCTCTTCTGAGGCGGTTGTTCCACCGCTCCGGACTGACGACACCACTTTACCGATCACTCCGGCCCCGGAGACTGCGCCGGTGCCGGTTGTTGATTTTCCTCCAGAATCTGAAACCCAAGATTTGCCTGAGACCATACCGGTGGACAAGGTTACTCCAGCACATGGGGCAGCTAGGCCCCCTATGTCTATGTCTATCAAGGCCTACACACGTGCTAAGGCTGCCAGCCAGGTTAAGTCTCCCCCTCCTAAAGCTTTGCTTCAGCCCACTACTGATAAGCAAATCATGACTTTAGCTGCAGATTTAATCTCCTTAATCAGAGGCTCCCAGACCCATCCTGACAGAGGTTCTCAGCCACCTTCAGACAAAAGGCCCAGGGTTGAGCATACAGACACCCTTTCCTCAGATGAAGCCTCTGGTGACTCTGATCTCTCAGATACCCAGGAAGAGGCCTTCCAGGCCTACGAGGATTCTGATGCGGAGGATTCTATCCCTTCTGCCTCTCCTCCTGAGGATATTTCTTTTGGGGAAATTCTTCACTCCATGAGAGAGCATTTTCAGTGGCAAGGTCAGGAATTCTCCGACTCCAGGAAACGGCTTCGTACCTTCTTTAAGCTTCCCCAACATAGGCCTTTAGCTATCCCTCCAGTGTTAGATGTACTGGATGATGTGTACTCAGACTCCAGTGCTTCTCCTTATTCTCTCCCCCCTGCTCCTGTCAAGTCGGACAGATACTACAGGGTTCCTGAAACTCACAAGCATTTCTTTAAGGCCCATTCTGTAGATCTAGAAACTATTTCCCAGGGGCCCAAAGGGGTGGCCACATCTACGGCCAAAAATCCTTTGCCCTCAGACAGGGAAGCTAGGTCCCTAGAGAGGTGGGGCAAAAAGGTTTATACCTCAACCACTCTTGCCATGAGGGCCCTTAATTGCCTTTTTCATATGTTTCAGTATCAGGATTTATTGATGGATGATTTGCAGAAAAAGTTAGCTTCTCCTGAGCCTTTAGATAGAAAGGCCTTGCAGGATTTGGTCCATAACACACAGCAGGTTAGCAATCATTTTCTTCAGTGTGGTTATGATGCATTGGAAGCTTCATGTAGGGCAGCTATGACAGGGGCCGTCATACGTAGACATGCATGGTTAAAAGAACAGGCATTGCCAGATCATGTTAAAGTAAAGCTTCTAGATGCACCTCTGGAAAAACACAAGCTATTTGGTGCTAATGCTCAGGATGTGTTGAAATCAATTGAGGAAAAGGCTAAATCAGTGCAGACAGTCAAGGATTTCCTCCAGGTTCAGCCACCAAGGTTCAGTAGGAATTGGCCTTCTAAGAATTGGTCCTTTCCGGACACTGACAAGTTTCAAAGGGGAAAAAACAGGCGTGCCCGTGGAAGAGGGCAATACAGAGGCTCCTACAGGGGACGCCAATGGCAACCAACTAATCAGAGAGGTGGCGCAGGGACTTCCCCTGCTCCACAGGGACAATCACAGTGACTTGACTTTGACACCGCCGACCAAGGCTCAAAGAGAAGCACCTTTAGGCGGAAAATTATCCTTATTTTCAGAAAATTGGCACATTTTAACAAAGGACAAATGGATTCTGGACATAATAGACCAAGGCTACAGGTTCCACTTCCATACTTTACCAACAAGACAAGGCATGCCAAACCTGCCACAAAATGAAAGGGCAGAGGCATTCGAACAAGTTTCAAAGCTGATACAAATCAAAGCAATAGAAAAGGTTCCTCCTCAGGAACAAGGCCAGGGATTTTACTCAAGACTGTTCCTTGTTCCAAGAAAAGAAAAGAAATGGAGGCCTATACTGGACTTGTCCGCTCTAAACACTTTTCTCATTGTACCAAAATTCAAAATGCTGACGCTACAGCAACTCCTTCCCATGCTGGGCAAGGGGTCTTGGCTGGTTACTCTGGACCTCAAGGAGGCATACCTGCATGTCCCAATCAGACACAGTTGCAGAAGATACCTCAGATTTCTTGCAGGGTCAGAGCATTATCAATTCTCAGCATTGCCTTTTGGCTTATCTACTGCACCCAGAGTATTCACGAAATGCCTGGCATCAGTAATTGCACACTGCAGACTCCAGGGGATACAAATTTACCCTTACCTGGACGACTGCCTTATACAAGCGGACAGCAAACTAGCCTTGACAAAAAACTTGAATTATGTCATTCACTTACTGCAGGCTTTGGGATACACAGTCAACTTACAAAAATCAAGACTACTGCCATCCCAACAAATAATTTTTCTAGGAGCCAAACTAGAGACAGAATCACAAATGGCTTACCTTACAGAAGAAAAGCAAGAACAATTACCACATTACTTCAAAAGCCTAGCAAAGCTCACCCAGATGACTGCAAGGAAAATCCTGCAGGCCCTGGGTTTCTTGGCATCTTGCATTCTACTGATTCCACTGGCAAGACTACACATGAGAAAACTACAATGGTACCTAAAAAGTTTATGGTCTCAACACAGCCACAACTTGGAAGCAATTATCCCACTCATCCCATGTCTACAAAAGGAATTTTTGTGGTGGGCTCAAGCAAGCCAGTTAAACAAAGGTATGCCTTTCAACAAGCCTCAAACAAGCCAAACCATTACAACAGACGCCTCAGACCATGGATGGGGGGGCGCACATGGAGGGCAGATGCATTCAAGGGCAATGAGCCCCCCAGGAAGTACATCTACACATCAATCAAAAAGAGATGTTAGCAGTGATTCATGCAATCGAGGCCTTCGGAAAAAATCTTCAACCAGGTCATCTGCTAATAAAGACAGACAACACCACTGTTATGTGGTACATAAACAAGCAGGGAGGTACTCATTCTTACCCCCTTTGCAGACTAACAAGTCCCTGAAACTGAACATACAGCTGCAATCCCAGTTTGTTCCGGGCAGGGACAATGTTCTGGCAGACAGTCTAAGCAGAAACATCCTGGACCCGCACGAATGGATGTTGCATCCAGACATTTTTGCACAAATAACTCATGCATGGGGGAGGCCGGACATAGATCTCTTTGCCTCCCACCTCAATAATCATCTGAAAAAGTTCTGCTCGAGGACACACCATCCACAAGCCTGGAGAATAGATGCCCTCTCTTTCAGCTGGAACTCTCTAACAATCTATGCATTCCCACCTCTACCATTAATGACCAAGGTGTTACTGAAGATCAAAGCAGAACAACCGAAAGGCATCAATGGCTTCAGATTGGCCAAGGCAGCACTGGTACCCATTAGTAAGGAGCATAGCTTGCACCAAGCCGTGGCCTCTGCCTCAATGGCCTCTACTCTTGACTCAGCACAATTATAGGACGGTTCACCCCAACCTGCAAACTCTGCAGCTGACAGCTTGGAGGGTTCCATGATTTCTCCCCATGTCTCTCTCTCCAAGGAAGTTCAACAGATATTATTGGAAGCACGCAGACCTTCCACCAGAAAGACTTATTCAGCCAAATGGAAGAGATTCAAGATCTGGAATACCAACAGGGGACAGGATGCATCAGTAATGAGCATCCCACAGATACTGGAATACTTGGCAGAAATGCTGCATAACGGACTTTCCTATTCTTCCATAAAAATACACACACCAGCAATTTCAGCAAAATACAACACTGATCCACCTGTATTTTCACATCCTTTGCTAAGACAATTTCTAAGAGGGATAAAGAATATCAAACCTCCCAGAAAACCACCAGTGCCTCCATGGGACCTCAATTTCGTGTTGGAAAAATTAACTCTTCCTCCTTTTGAACCAGCAGCATCTTCAGAATTGCAATTTCTTTCCTGGAAAACAGTTTTTCTGTTGGCAATTACCTCAGCAAGAAGAGTTTCGGAGATACAGGCCCTCATGGCAGTACCTCCATTCCTCATTTTTCATCAGGACAGGGTTTCTTTAAGAACCAGTCCTTCTTTTATGCCAAAAGTGATATCCAGGGTGTCTCTAAATCAAGCAATTCACCTGCCAACTTTCTTCCCCAATCCTCAAAATAAAGGGGAAAAGCTGCTGCACACTTTGGACATACATAGACAACTACGCTACTACTTGGACAGAACAAAGGCCAGCAGAAAGTCTGACCAACTATTTGTAGCTTACGCTCCTGGAGTGCAAGGAAAGGCAATTTCCAAACAAACAATTTCAAAATGGATTGGACATTGCATCAGATTCTGTTATTCCTTCCATGGAAAGGGTGTGCCACCCAATATTAGGCCACACTCCACCAGAGCTACAGCCACCTCCACAGCCTTCCTAAGAGGGGTGGCTACAAAGGACATTCTAGAAGCTGCTACATGGAGCTCCGTGCATACATTTTCCAAACACTACAACCTCCCTCTATATTCCTGATCCCGAGCAGGCTTTGCTTCAGCAGTCCTGCAGGGCATTTTAGCTACACCATCCTTATTTTAGAGCCTACCACCCCCAGCTTGGCTATGGTATTTAACCCATATGTAAGGACTGCAGTTGCATTCTTGAAGGACATAGTACAGTTTTGTACCTACCATAAATGTAGATGTCCGATAGATATGCAACTGCAGTCAGGTTTTCCCTCCCTCCTACCCCTCTGTGTATTGGGTCCACTTCCCTCCTTTTATACTTAGCTGGGGATATCTGTTATGGTGTATCTGTTTATTGCTATTGTGTGTGTCTGGAAATTTTATCCAGTTCTAAATTTAGCCTAACTTGGAGGGCACCTGGCATCTGGGGCAAGAAACACTGAGGAAGATGGCGTCGGCTAATGCTTTTATACCCCATCCGCTCTGATGTCGGGGACAAGGCGACATCAGCTGACGCCGGACCCAGACTTTGGAATCCGGCCAACCGAGGGCTGCCTGAGGCAGGACAACCCATATGTAAGGACTGCAGTTGCATATCTATCGGACATCTACATTTATGGTAGGTACAAAACTGTACTTTTCTTATGCAGCCGATGGTGCGAGTAGAGCTGCAGGCACAGGTGTTGCCCTTAGGAGGCACGCATGGATGCGGATATGTCATTTTGTGGAACCCTTCAGAGCGTCTTTCACCAATACCCCCTTTGATGGTTCCGCTCTCTTTGGATCACAGGTGAAGGACACACTAACCAGGTGTGAACAGGAAGGCAAGACTCTGTCTGCCATGGGAGTCCATTTTTCCACTCCTTCCAGACCAAACCCCAAGGATCAGAAGAGTGGAAAGATGTGGTTCCGCAAATCCCAGGGAGCCTTGCCTGACACACGTGGTGAGTTCCCCTCCAGGGGCAGAGGAGGAAACAATAACAGACGCTGCCCTCGTGGCAGAGGGGGTCCGCAGAACCAGGGCAGCAGAGAATCCTTCTCTGAGAAGCCCTTTCAGCATCCCTGAAGGGTTGCCCGGCTGCCCACCTCTGGAGGCAGTCGGGGGAAGACTTTCACTGTACCCCAAAGCCTGGCAGAATCTAACTCAAGACAAGTGAGTACAGTCGATCATATCCGGAGGTTACAGAATTCCCTTTGCTCAACCCCCGTTACCGTCAAGCAAGTCCCTTCCAGATGTTCCACCCAATCTAAGGGACCAAGCAGCCAAAGAAATTTGAAAGCTGCTACACAAAAGGGTCATCCAGGAAGTCCCAGCAGACCAGATTGGATCCGGAACTTACTCAAGGTTCTTTTTGGTACCAAAAAAGACAGGGGACTGGAGACCCGTTCTGGATCTCAGCAGACTAAACAGGTCTGTACAAAGAACAAAGTTTCGGATGGTCACGCTACAGTCCATTCTACCCTTCCTGGGTCAGGACAATTGGATGTGCTCTATAGATCTTCAGGATGCATACTACCACATCAAAATGCACAGGCGCTCCAGAAGATTCCTTCGCTTCCGGCTGGGGGCCAGTCATTATCAGTTCAGAACTCTGCCCTTTGGTCTCACCTTAAAACGTCCGGGATTCCAGGTGTTTCCATATCTAGACGATTGGCTCCTCACTGCTTCCACCAGGCATCACCTCCTGCAAGCCAAGGGACTACACTATCAAAACTTGCTTCAGGCTAGGTATCGCAATAAATTTCGAAAAATCTGCATTGTTGCCCTGTCAGCATATCACTTATATAGGCGCAAATCTCAATACAAGTTTGGGGCATGTTTGCGAGCCTTCCACCAGACAGGGTATCACTAATTCGCCAGCAAGTACAGATTTTATTAACATGCAAAACGATTCAAGTCAGGTTCGTCCTCCAAACACTGGGTTCCATGGCATCAGCAATTCTTCTTGTCTCCCTGGCCCGCTTTCACATGAGAATCCTCCAGTGGCTTCTATTCACACAGTGGTCCTTCCAACAGCTTCCCATGTCTCACAAGATTATGATCACAGAAGCATGCAAGAAGCACCTCGCTTGGTGGATGGTCTCCTCATCATTGTCCCAGGGCAGACCATTTGTGCTATCCCCTCCAGTCGCCACAGTGACCACGGACACCTCCCTGATGGGGGGGGGGCATTATTAGGGCAGGACAGTCCAAGGTACCTGGCAGCCTCACAAGTACCATTTGCATATAAATGTCTTGGAGATGAGAGCCGTGCTTTTAGCGTTGCAAGCCCTTCAGGACTCACTCCCTCCCGGGACCATTGCAATTCAAACGGACAATATGTCAGTGGTGTGGTACATCAACAAGCAGGGCGGAACCAGGTCCTATCCTCTATGTCGAGAAGCACTCAGACTCTGGCAGTGGGCGATCTCTTCCCAACGTTTTCTGATCGCAACGCACATCCCTGGGAGTTCCAACGTCATCGCATACAGGCTCAGCAGAGCAATTGTCATGCCTCACGAGTTGTCTCTGAATCAGGTAATTGCGGAACAAATCTTTCGCAAATGGGGGCAGCCTTGCTGCGACCTGTTCGCCACACCCTTCAACAGCAAGTGCAGCAATTTCTTCTCCCTTCTTCCTACTTCCCGGCCACTCCACCAGAGATGCTTTAGGCCACGATTGGCCTCAGGGACTTCTTTACGCTTTCCCTCTGTTTCCCCTAATACCCAAACTCATACAGAGAGCAACTGCGTTGGGTTGCAGAATAATCCTCATTGCCCCTCACTGGTTTTGACAGATATGGTTCCCATTCCTGCACCATTACCTTCTCAAGCAGCCTTGGATTCTGGATCCTATTCCAGATCTACTGATTCATCAGCCGGGCAGACTGCATTGATCCCTTCAAACACTCCAGCTCACAGCTTGGTTGCTCCACTTCCAGCCTTAGCCAGGCTTCCTAATATTTCCTCCTCCGTGCGGGAAATTATTATGTCATCGCACAAATCCAAAACTAGGAAAACTTATGCTAGCAAGTGGAAACGTTTTTCTTTCTGAGCAGAGGCTAAGAATATAGATCCCTTTTCAGCCCCTGTCCACGAGATTTTGGAATTTTTAGCGGAACTCTTTCATTCTGGTTCCACTTCTGCTACAATCTGGGTTCAGTTGGCTGCCATTTCGAATTTTCACATTGGGTTGTCTTCTAACAACAGTATGTCTCATAAGCTGTGTAAAGCCTTCCTCAAAGGAACCACTCTGCTTAGGCCCCCAGTGAGGGATTCCCCCACCTCCGTGGGATCAAAATTTGGTGCTAACTTTCCTAATCTTGCCACCTTTTGAACCTGCAGCATCTTGCTCCATTAAGTTTTTATCCTGGAAGACTCTCTTTCTGGTAACCATTACTTCTGCCAGACGTGTTTCGGAGCTTCAGGCTCTATGTATTCATCCCCCATACTTAGTTTTTCATAAAGATAGTGTCACTCTAAGGACCAATCCTTCCTTTATTCCTAAGGTCTGTTTGCAAAGTAATTTAAATCAGTCCATAGACCTTCCTGTGTTTTTTACTAATCACACCAACAAGGCAGAATATAAATTGCACCAGTTAGATGTTCACAGACAACTGCGTTTTTATTTGCATAGGACAAAGGACATCAGGAAGTCGGATCAACTTTTCCTTTCCTATGCTGAGGGCAGACAAGGCCTTCCAGTCTCAAAAGTAACATTATCTAGGTGGTTGTCTCACATTATTCCATTCATTTACCAGCTGAGAAACAAAGAATTATCTATCAGACCAAAAGGTCACTCCACTAGGGCCTTAGCCACCTCGGTGGCCTTCCAGTCTAGGTTGCCCATGGAATCTATCTGTGCAGCTGCTACGTGGGCTAACACACATACCTTCATTTCTCATTATAAACTAGACATTGCCTCTAGAAACAGAGCTCACTTTGGTTCCACTGTTCTGAAGAGTTTGTTCCAATGAGCCACCCAGGATAGTAGGTGCTAGGGATGCTGTCCCAACCAGCAAGAATGAAGGCGAGGTAGACAACTTAACATAAAGAAGTTATGTACCTACCATAACGTTCTATGTTAGTTGTCTTCTTCTCGCCTTCTTTCTTGCATCCCACCCTCCATCCCCCTGTCCTAGTGGATCGACAGGAGCTTCCTTTTTCAGATTTCATTGGCTGAACCTTCTCTGGTTGTCCTTTTTCTGCTTAGATAGCTTCACAGCTAGGCCCAAGGGGCTACTAGGGTAGAATTCTTCCTTAATTATGTCTGGTATAGCTTTATCAAATGAGATCTGGGTAGCTAGCGCCAGGCATCATGGGATATGGGGTAGCTTCAAGCGAGTAAACCACTCTCGAGCTATTGAAGATGGCAGAGTCGGAGCCGAGGATCAGCTCCAATCCCAACCAGCAAGAAAGAAGGCGAGAAGAAGACAACTAACATGGAATGTTATGGTAGGTACATAACTTCTTTTTTTCAATTATATACAGTAGACTCGTATATGAAAAAACTAAAGGGCAAGCTCTACCAACAGTGATAGTAAGAAAATACACCAAAGTGTATGGAGGGAGGGCAGTACTAAAGATAGAACGGAAAATGTAGGGGCACGGGAAACAAATTTGTTTGTAGGTAGCTTTCAAGAAAAATAGAGGTAAAATAGAGAAAAAAGGACAGAAGTAACTTGTGTAAGGTGCTTGAGAGCACAAGAACCAAGACTTAGGCTTTCACTGGAAGTGGCAAACGAGATCTGGGATAATTGATGGAGGTGCATTGTGGGTAAGACAGAAGTAAATAACTTGTGTACGGTGCTTGAGAGCACAAGAACCAAGACTTTCACTGGAGATCTGGGGTAATTGAGGGAGGTGCATTGTGGGTAAGACAGAAGTAAATAACTTGTGTAAGGTGCTTGAGAGCACAAGAACCAAGACTTTCACTGGAAGTGGCAAACGAGATCTGGGGTAATTGAGGGAGGTGTATTGTGGGTAAGGTTGAGTCTGATCCGAACCTAAAGGTTGAGAATAGAGTGAAAACTGACAACACCAGATCTCTTGTTTAATGCCAGAAGTGTCAGTTGTTACCTTGAATTAGTCATTTCAGCTAGCTGTTTTTTATTCTATGTTCCTGAATGTTGAAAAGTGTCTGTTGCCTTGATTGTTCAGAAATGCTTGACATATTTCTGCAGAAAATTGTATTTTTTTCAGCAGACCAGATCATTGGTTTGTGTCCCTCAAAAAAGAAGTCCTTCCTGTTGTCACCCAAAGGGTTGCCTAAGTGGCCGGTGCATAGTATTTACACATGTTATGATACCTGGAGTTTATTGCAAAGAGTTAAGGCCGTGTGCTACTAACGAGGTTATCTTGAATCCAAGATCAAGGGTTTAATTTCCTGTGCAGGACTGAGTAGTTGATGTACCAGACAGTGCATCCAGGACATCACCTTAAAATAGGTTTTTCTTAGTGAGTTTACTCAGTTAACAAATTAATAAAATTACTATAGAATCAAGTTAAAATTCATTTGGTAGTTCAACAGCTGTGTGTGCAGTATATTTCAGAAATATTTCCACTCTTTCTAGAAACAGAAACATGGACTTTTGTCCACACTTTGACAGACTGCCCAAACGTTTGAAGGGGGACCAGGCGTAGAATGAGTTTTGGCATTCCCCTTTTTATAGGAGATTCTGTAGCTGTTTATCCCCGATTATCTCTTTTGCTCCTTGGGGTGCTACCCAAATGTTATGATTCAGTGTTAGTGACATGGACTGAAGATGGCACTGTTGTGTGAGATAATCCAACATAGTGCAACAGTGAAGTCACTACCTCTCGTTAGTGCTGTAAGTTATTTGGTGTGAACTGGTACAGTTGTTTGATGATCTCATCTGTTGGGTAACTATAATAATAACCAATTTAACTGTAACTGTTAAATTTATTTGCATTCATATATGTAATTTGTCTACAACAAGCCCACATCTCCCTTTATAAATGTTTAGCCTTTAAGAACTGAATGCTGCAAGTGTCCTTTGTATGGGAACCTTACGTAATTTGCTTTCACAACTTTCACTGGTGTGAGTCCAGAGTTTGTCTTCACAGAGGTTAAAGCTGCTGTTGGCACACCACAGTGCGAGTGCAAATGTTATTATTTTTCTGTTGGTGACCTCTTCTCAGAGATGTGCTTTCATGGTGAGTGTTTTGTACCTTTTTGTAATCATCTGAAAATTTGCTAATGTATTTGTTACGTTTTGTTTTGAAGGCATTTGAACCATTGCTTAACATGTTCACTCCATGTGATTGATACTGTAGCTGTGCATAAAAAATTTACATTAGCTGTTGCATATAAGATGTATTGTTTTTCTTAAACAGTAATCTAAATTGGTTTCTGCTATTATTTTTTCCCAGATTTTGCACCTTTTTAAAAATATTCAACTAAGTTTGTGATGACCGTGCCCTGGCCCAGCAATCAAGGAGCCTCAATCCTCACCACTAACACCAGGGAGGTCGTCTCCTAGAGGAGGAAAGGATAACTAATACACACAGTGAAGTACAATTTCCCTTAAGTGCACACAGAGATCACAGTCAGTCTGGGGCTGGCTGCTCCCTTGCTCACCAGGTCCCCACTAAGACTCCCCAGTAGCACAGCTATAGGGTCCAGGTCTCAGCCTAACTGGGCAAGCTAGGACCTCCAGTACCCTCTCTGTCCAACCAGTGCTTCGTGTCCCTGAGTAAGTATTTATACAACTTCAGAGACACTCCTGGGAAAGGCTGACACAGATTCTCCAGCTGTGCCCCTTTACCCAGACCGTACAGTAGTAATCCCTGCCACCACCCAGCTAATAATATCAGCTACTAAAAGGCCCTTAAAAGGGTGTCCAATTATTACTGTGCAATATTATTATCCAATTGGTAATGTGACTATTCAGTCTAAGGCTTATTAGAGTGGCCTATTGCAATGAACTGTATAAATATGCAATGTACTGTAGAGCCTACTTCTCTATACAAACCAGCCACAGGTTAAGGTTTTTAAAATATTTAATAATAAGTAATTAAAACACAAGACAATACTCCTACACCACAAAGATATCTAAGAGCTCAGAGATCACACAGAAACTTAAACTAATACAGTAGGACAGGTCTGATGTCAAAGAAAAACACTTAATCTAACTTTCTAATCTTTAGTTGATCTTAAGAGAAAACACAGTGCTATAATCTTACTTACGTACATAAAGAGCAAACCGTGTTAGGTTGATGGTCCAAGACAAAATGCTTTTCAGTCTCTCACTGAACAATAGTTTTTAAAACACTAACAAACAGCTCTGCTAAGGCCCTCCCAAATTACATCATTTTGACACTTAGTCTGGAGTTCCCAGGCCACAAACTGCATTATTTAGCAAGCCAACACCTGCTCAGGAAACTACAACAATAAAAGACATTTTACAGTTATTCCTTAAGTTAAGAGAATAGAAAGGATGTGTTCAGCCAGTCGTTTTGGCACCATTTGTTAGATAATTGTAACTTCACAGAGCATTTGAAATGCTTCGCTTGATTTTCCTTACAGCAGGTGACAATGTTGCAACAGTCTTGAAGTTCACATTTTACAGTGTTTTCTTTCATTTAAGAACACAAGCCTGTATTTTACATGTATTTGTACAAATAGAATTATGTATCAAATTCTGTTTGACTAGGCTGGCAGCCTTCGCCCATCTTTCCCCAATCGTCACAAAGTTGTTTTGGAAGGTTTGCACACAACCAATATCATTTAACTTAACAGACTTGCTGATGATTGTACTGTATGTCACGCTGCAGTTTGCAGAAAGTCTGTATTCCCATTAATGTCATTTTTTCCCTTAGTGGGACAGGCAGAGCTTATAAGCATAGCGTAGGAGTTCTGTTTCAGGTCATGAAATATCAGGACGAGAGTGCAGGTTTTTCCACTTGATAGTTTTCTTCTCCTCTGCGTGTGTATGGTTCTATACAGATGTGCATAGTTCAGATTTTGAACTCTTTTTTTTTTTAGCTCCCTTTCGCTGTTGGTGGTAGAATGAAGCATGCTTGTGCAAATTATAGCCGTTGTAGGTATCAGGTTTATATTGTTTGAATGCACCAAGATCAGCATTTAACATGTTCTGCATTTTATAAGCAGAAAGCAGGGCAGTTATGTAGAACACTGGACTTTTCGTAATCCAAATAATGTAGTTACACAAAATTGTATGTTCTGTATAATCGCCGGTTCTGCTGCAGAAATGCATTCGTTTTGGCGCTACACTTGGTCCCAGCTCAGTCGATAGATTAACTACCATGTTTAACAGGGTAAACAACATACCAGTTTGTTCTGCTTGTATTGGGAGGCTGTTGCCACCCCTAACCCTCATCTTGTTTAAGGAGAGTTGGAGGGTAAAGAATCTGTCCGAATGTTACTGGTAATGACTGTCAAAGTAATCTTCTGCTCTTACATTCTGAGAGTTATAACAATGCACTGGTGGGATGTTGAGTTCTACAGTAACTCCAAAAACAGTCATACCTGAGGACTGTATAGTTTGAAAAATATATATCTATATACACTTTTGAGCCTTGACACGTTGCATCCACATTCTTGACTGCTTTACTTCTAAAAGTCATCATGTAGGGGGTCTGTAATGATGTTAAGGTCACAGAATAGACTGATGTTTGGGATTGTCCTGGCTGCTAATCTTGGTTCAGTTTACTTAGACTTAAGAATATCCTCAAATTAACAAAGGGTTAACAGGAGAGGTGCACTGAATATTACAGAGAACATGCAGTGCATTGTGGGTGGGAAAAATATGTAGAAATTTCACCACAGTACTTCTGTACAAGTACAGATGGTAGCACGCACTGAGATGTAAGCATGGGAAACATAATTCCCTTAATTTCTTAAACAGAGACATTCCTGCAGCTTTTAGGTAGAGTGACACTTTTGTCCTCTTGACGCCTGCTCATCTTACCGGGGGGGGGGGGCATTATTCCCTTTGAAGATCTGCATTCTTAGAAGTTAAGATTTACTAATTATGTTGCAAAGCGAGTTTTGTTATGGCAGCAGATATAAGGTGCTGCTGCTAAACTATGACTTGACAAATCATGGATGGGAAATAATTGCTCCATCTTGCCAGGAAAGGCTTTTGATTCTGGTTCTTTTCTATTGCTTGTATCTTACAGGTAGATGCTAACCACGATCGCCTCGTCACTCTGGAGGAGTTCCTGAAGTCTACCGAGAAGAAAGATTTCAACAATAATCACGACTGGGAGGTCAGTGTGTAACACTAGAAGCAGGCAGAAACAATTAGCAAAATGTTTTTTCTGTAGTAACTAAGAGATGTATTAAGTGACAGCATTTAAGGGCTTCTTGGGCCTGTCATCTATAGACAGCAAAAGATTAACTACTCCAGTAGCATTCCTAATACTTGGGGAATTTAGGTTAGCATCACTCCTGACCTAACTACTGGGACATGTGGATATTATCACTGCAGGGTACATGAGCATAGCGGTTTGCTACAAAAGGGAGAAGGCCTGTTACTGTTGCTTGTTCGAGACTATAAGGCTGTTTCAGGTAATTGTAAGTATACCATGTTAGAACCTTTTCTGTTCAGTTATTGCGTTATGTACAGTTTGCTTGTATGACTGATTCTTTTTTCTTTTGCCCATATCATCTGCAGAAAGGGAATCGCCAGCAAGTGAGATTGCAGAGGCAGATTCACCCAAAAGGCAGTCTGTTAGTGTATGTGTATGTATGTGTGTATGTGTGTGTGTGTGTGTGTATATGTATGTATGTATGTATGTGTATGTGTGCGCGTGCATGTAAGGTTTATGTATGTGTGTATATATACCTAGAGACAGAGATAGATATAGATAGATATGTAGATATGGAACTTCTTACCGGTATCCATCACATATATACCCTCCCATCTTTCAAAACCACTCTGAAATACTTTCCAGCTGAAGTCTGGCTGTGTTCTTGCTCAAAACCAGGATAAACTATATTCCTTAATGTGAACAAGTACTTTTTCATTCCTTATAACTCCTTTCTCTTGCATCCTTACTTCTATCAATTTTTCTTCCTCAGTTTTCTCTCTAAATATACTACAAGCCTGTTTTTCCCTCACTTCATATTGCAGTTCCTTTTTGTATTAGACTAACTTAACTTTAGTTTCTCTACAAACTGTCTAAAATTTCTTTGAATGTAAAAGGTTGTCATATACTTATAGCTATTCTTAACCAATGCTTTTTATATTATGTCGAATTTGTTATAATTATTTAAACTGCAGCTGTTTTTGTTTTATTTTTGAAGATTATTGAAAAACATTGTTAGAACAATAATTTTACAATTTGGAACTTTTTTTCCTGGGCCTCCACTGAAAAAAATGGGCTTCTACCCAGTCTGACTTTCCTGGTAATCAAATGTAAATAAATAAATAAATGTAGTTGTATGCCAGTACAGTGAGTGCTCGTATCAGCAAACACCGTTTTCAATGCAGATTTTGCTGTCAGCCTTTTGTTTGGGGTCGTGGTGCACTGGGGTTAAGGGCTGCTATACTATACCGGAGTTGGTATATGTAATTCAGTGTTAATGGGGTTGCAGAGGGAAGTCCCCCAGAAAAAAGTTAGTTGTAATTTTTGTTGGTCTTGATCAGTTTAGAGACTGTCTAAAATGGGTGATCTTCCTTCACTGTTGAGAGTGTTCAGTGTTTGAGACATGCATGTGTGTGTGTGTGTTTACTTACTACTACTTATAAAGTGTATTATCTTATTTTGATAAATGACCCCTTCCTTTCTTTCTTTCTGTCCTACATTTGAGCCTTCTTTCTGTCTTTCACTTGAGTCACTTTTGGTATCTGTCTTATGTGGCTTCTAGTGTGCCCCTTGTTCCATTTTGATGGCAGTGCTCTGAGTAACCCCGAGCGGCTCTCCCGAACTGTAGACTGTGCTAGAGAATGAGCTCTTCTGTCCCTTGTATACAGGAGTAACTTCTGTGATGCTGCTGGCAGTGCTTATCAATGTGCAGCAGCGCTTATCTATGTACAGCAGTGTGCTGATCTATGTACAGCAGTGTGCTGATCTATGTACAGCAGTGTGCTGATCTATGTACAGCAATGTGCTGATCTATGTACAGCAGTGTGCTGATCTATGTACAGCAGCGCTTATCTATGTGCATCCAAGAATCTCATTTTTTCTACTTAATTATCACACTGATTTTCTTCTAAATCATCTGAAATTAATAATTTGAAAAATTGTAGTACATTAAATTATTCAAACAGTTCTGACTTTTTGAGAATGGTGTGTATATACTATATATTAGATATTTGTCATATGCAGTGAATTGTCACATTTTGCAGTCCCTTAGTACTGCTGCTATCTGTATTAAGGATGTGCTGTCAGTGCTGAACCCTCAGGAACCCCACTAGTTACTGTCATTTCTAAATGGATAAACATGTTAAGCAAATAGTTCAGTTCTATGTTCACATCTGGTGTTAAACTGCCATGATGATGATTATTATGATGCACAGAAAGGACTGATGTGTTCTGTTAATGTCTTTGGGTGGTGGTGTATGTCTAATTACCTGCAAAGTACTTTACTTTGTAATTAATTAAGGGCATACATCATTTGACAAGGCCCATTTTGATGATTACATAATTAATCAAGGGCACTAAACATATAATACAAGTAATAACAGACGTAGTACCATATCATATATGTTAATAGAGCACGCCCCTGTGCTGTCTCTCCTGTATTTTTACATTGGCCAGGATAAGATGGAGTTAGAAATAAAGAACATAAAGTTAGAGGCTTTAGCAATGTAGACAATATAGAAATATGCAGTGATTAAAAGAATAAAGAAAGGGAAATAGAATTAAAGCATATGCTTGTGAGTGCTGTAAATGAAAAAGAAGCAGAGCAGCATGCAGACACCATGGAGGCCAATGCTTATACAGAATATTGTGCCCAGCAGTGGGGAAATATGCACAAGGTATAAAAAAGGAAACCTACTTTGCAAGTATATATAAGAGAAGCAAAACATGACAAGCCACACTAGAGAGAAATGTAAGAGACGAGACAGACAGGGTACATCAGAAGACATTAAAAGCAAGACACATAGTGCACATGTGAAAAATGAACATACATGTGCATGCAGAATAAGTAACCATAAATAAAACAGCAGAAATAATGATACAAATAATTAACTTTGAAGTGAGGATGATAAAAGACTCGGGTACATCTTTTAACTTGACAAAATTTACAGAAATAAAAATAGTCCAAACCTAAGCTGCAGAAAACAATTGTAAGAATATATATCTACAGCTCGGCAAAGCTTGTTATCAAGAAAGAATGTTTAAAGGCAGAAGTGCATGGGAATGAAAAAAAAACATTTCAGTGTTCTGCAAGTCTCTGAATCAATTCTCTTTGCAGTTTTGACTGTAGGATAACTAATGGGTAATCAAGGTACAGAACAACATTAACAGTGGCACTCGCAAAGTCAGTATATCTGACAGTCGCTGAACGAATACAGTAATTTGTCTTGAGGCACGAGGAACTTAAAAGTTCCAGATTAAGTTATACAAACAGCCTTAAATTTTATGTGAGCAGTGCACATTTGTATAAATGACAATTAATTAAACTGATGCAGTAGTTATTTTATTAATTTCTTTCCTGATGCATCCTCGGAAGGAGCTATGAAGATAATGGCTGCTGTCAAATCATAAGGTGCAGAGAAGTATAACCTTGGCCCATGGGCTGTATTCTCATCCCAAGTGACAGGACCACTGCCTGTTTGGTCCTCTTCTGTGGCAAAAATGAAAGACACTAGAGTATACCCAAATCCACCCCAATGAAGGGCTTCTTTTGAGCCCAAGCCAGACAGGACTTCAATTTATGGTCACTGTTAGGGACTGTAGCCACACCACCCGCAAGGTTTTGGACACCACAATTAACTCTTTAGTAAGGATTCTGGCATCTCAGGAAGCCTGAATGACAACACTTTGTATAAGAAGTGGCCGTCACTACAACTCAAAACTGATGTGTGTGTGTGGCTCCAAAAATTAATGTACTAAAAAGTGTCCATTGTGTTTAGTGACACCAGCTTGAGACCTGCCAAGAGAAAATGCCTAATCTCCTGCAGGATGTCCACCTTGAACAAAATGCAGTGGACATCCCCTTTAAAACTACTTGACTATGGCATAGAATGTTACTGTATCCCATCTAGGACCAAGAAGAGGAAGAGTAAAACTCCAGTCTTCTTCAAACAGAACAACCTTCACCGCTCATATGCACAGCAGTCTGGGCCTCTGTCTAGAGCTCTGCTTATATTCTTACTCTTCAAGAATGAGGCCCAAGCAAATCAACTGAGAGTTATATGGATAACTATCCCACCCCCTGAGCACACACAGTCCCTTTGCTGGCTTGAGAACCACAAGGGGAGACGGTCAGGGTGACTTTACTAGTACCAGTAAGGGCAGGATGGAGTGAAGCTTAAAGGAAAATTCCACATTCTACAGTTTTACCTCAACTGTTATGTTGCTTTTTTCCCCTACACCATGGTTACAGTACTGTGTAGGTACCTAAAACCTGCTTGTACTTTTACAAAACTTTGATTTCCTTGCCACCCACTTTTTTAAGCTTAACTTCTCACATAATTTGCAGAGGAATTTGTTTACACCTGCATGACATGCCACAGACAGAGACATTTGTAGTCAGGTACTTCTGACAGTCTTATATGGGTAATTAGTCTAACTTGTGTCAGGATCTAAGGCTGCTGTAAACAAGACAGTGAGGTGTGGAACTGTTTTCCATTGTCTTTGTTGCAGAGAATAAGAAAACTTACACTGATTCTTAGCTGCTTCCAGTGTACCCATGCCTTTCATAGTAAAACATACCAATTAGATCAGTTCAAGGGCAGTTGTCACCTCTTTTAACAAATTTACATAAGCAGCATCACAGTATTGAAATGCCGAGCTTAAAACTTTAAATGTTTGTTGTTTTTACCAGTTTACATTTTAAGATGATGTGAATGTAGTATCAAAGATGTATGTGACATTTAAATAAAAGTTAGAAAATATTTTTTTCTTGTAAAGTATCAGCACACTTACCGAAGTGTAGTGGGAGGAGGCTGTCATTTCATCTTGGACTACAGAAAGATACTTTGAACAAAGGCCTGCAGTTTAGCTACGGTTTTGGTTGCAGCTGTATAATTCCTTAGTATGCTATAAAATAAGCCCGGAGACGCACACAAATGAGAGTCATTCAAGAAATAAAGAAGCAGTCCTGCTACAGAAGGTATACAAGATGGCAGTGACTGACACTAATCCCATTATATGCCAGTGGAATGGGAGTACACCACTACATCTTTATGTCTAGCATGACTCGTATAAAGCAGAGTTGAAATGGATTATAGGAAAGAGAAAGGCATGAAGTAAAACAAGATCATGTTACTATGTCAAGCCCCACTGGTAGCAGTTTTTTAATAATGTAACAAAATTCTATAAGAAGCAATCAGAATGATTTTGAGGTGTTAAAATAGCTCCAAAAACAGAGATAGTTTGAAAAAAATAGATTTTTTTTACTTGTAAGGTGGCGTTTTCCTTTAAAGCGTCCCCTGGGTGCTGAGGAAGAGTCTACTTCAGGGGCTGGCCACATGAAGGACAGGAAGTGGCAGAAGGTGGGTCAAAAAGATTCTTCATAGAGTTGAGGACTTACTTCTTCCTCAAGCTGTCATTAATTAAGCCCCGAGCAAGCTGGCCCAAAACCTGTTGCTTCAGTGTGCTGTCAGGATCTAGTTTCTCTCCACACATCGGCAGTCTAAACCACACTGTCCTGCTGACACATTTCAGCAAC
Source organism: Protopterus annectens (assembly GCF_019279795.1). Lineage (NCBI taxonomy): Eukaryota > Metazoa > Chordata > Ceratodontiformes > Protopteridae > Protopterus > Protopterus annectens. Next base: position 754,592,407 of record NC_056751.1, read on the forward strand.
TAAGCTGTTACAATTGCAGCATAACACATGGCTTCTCAATGTGGAAGTTGGAGGCAGAGTCTCACTAAAAGTCCTGCTTGAGACAAGACTCAGAGTTTAATGTGCCAATGCATCTTCTTCATTAAATGGACCTGGATGTGGGAAAGGTGACACAAACATTCGAGGGCTGTAAGCCTCAAAGTTGAGAAGAATTAACTGTTTCCACGCTTATCCAAAGCTCTATACTGCTTAACAAACAGCATGAAGAAGACGCTTCTCTAGGATCTATGCCAAGTTGAGGTGATTTAAAAGGAAAATCTAGTCCAGTTGCAGCATCAGCCCTTTTTGGAGGTTAATTGGACAGAATCAGGGTGCCTTCAGACAATATGAAGGCTACCCTTCTGACTTGCTCCAAAAGCAGATTGACTTGAGGCTCCTTCAGGCTTCTTCCTCAGAATCTCTACCAGGTGCTTCTTGGTGGTGGTGGTGGGGGGTCATGAGGCGAGTCTGAAATTGCTTTGCATTACCTTGAGGGCATTGTGAATTTGACTGGGATAGATTTGTTAACCTTTTCTGACAGTCTGCCAAGTCCTCACAGGATCCAACAGCTAATAAATATCCTGCCTTACACTACCCTAAGGGCATGAATTCACATGAAGGTGAGCTTGTGATGTGTCTGAGCCAACATCCCAGGCCAACACTGGAATGCATGATGGACAAAGGCTGTGTACACTGAACAGTCTGCTAACCTTGCTGTAGTCCCGGGCCAACACTGGAATGCATGATGGACAAATGCTGTGTGCAGTAAACAGTAGTCTGCTAGCCTTGCTGTGGTCCCAGACCAGCACGGGAATGCATGATGGACAAAGGCTGTGTACAATGAAGAGTTGTCTGCTAGCCTTGCTGTGGGCTTCCAAATAAAATCCTTAATGTGTCTGAGCCAACATCACGGACCAACACTGGAATGCATGATGGACAAAGGCTGTACACACTGAACAGCAGTCTGCTAGCCTTGCTGTGGTCTCAGACCAACACTGGAATGCATGATGGACAAATGCTGTGTACACTGCTAGCCTTGCTATGGGCTTCCAAATAAAATCCTTAATGCTGCTCTTATTCATGCAGCTCATGTTCCCATCAGTTTGATATCAAGGTCCTGAAATGCATATCCTGACAGAACAGATGGGACCTCTCCGATGTGACCTGGAGGACCACAAAGGGTGTTCGAAATAAACCAAGGAGGAGTCGAGGCCAGTGTCTGGGACCAAGAACTGTAAAAATCCTGAAACGGCACCACTGCTAAAGCTGTATGAAGACACACAGGCTTGAAAGCAAACTTAATTTCGAACAAACAAAAACAAAAGGCCTGAGTACAAAGATAAGCACTTTTGGCGAGACTTCGCCTTCTTCAGATCATATAGTACAAAGGTCCTTATTGATTAAAATAGTTGTAAAAAGTCAGTCATATCTGTTCTAGCAGACACGCCTTCAAAAATTAACAAATCAAAAGATCAATCGTAAAACCAGGAAAGCTGTATAACAAAAATTGTATGCCTAGCCAATCCTAGACTAGGAAAGGTTTAAATAAGCAATAGAAAAGTTTCTTGGATTAAACATGGTTTGATCTTTTGATTTGTTAATTTTTGAAGGTTTGTGTCTTCATACAGCTTTGGCCGTGGTGCCGTTTCAGGATTTTCAGTTCTTGTTTCGTTTGACCTGAAAACATCTTCAGCGTGTGTAGGATATTTGCTTTTCACAATTTCTGAGATTAGGTTAGTTCATCCATGAGATTCAGTCAGTCATCCAAAGACAAGGCAGCAAAAAAATCTGTTGCCCTACAGTGGAAGTTAAGGGCACACCCTTGCCAATTCTTAATCTCCAGCTCAAGCAGAGGAATGGTTCAGAGTCCACCCTGTTGAGTAAGGGGTGAATTTACCCCCCCGAAAGATCTGAAAGGGGAGAAGTTAAACATCAAACTTGCATTGTGGAGAATCGGGCCTGAATGTAGCCTACAAAAGGGTTATCTGTGATGCTCTGATTTATGCTTGGGGCTACGAAGAAGAACATACAATTGTGCCTTATGAACATAAACATAGCTGTCTCAACTGTCTTCAGTGTTGTAATAGTAACTCCTTGGGGGATTCTCTAAGCTGAAAGATTGATGGTTGGAGAGAGAAACCTAGGAAGCAGATACAAATCTGTGCAGGAGTGAACCAGTCTCTGACTCTGGAAGGTGACATGTAGTGTTGGGTAAAGGTATGGAGGGCTAAGTGGCTGCCTCCAGAATTTCTTTAGCATGCATTCATCTAATGAAGGTAGCCATGGTAGCTGTGACTCTATAGTTCATGGTTTCATAGGTTACTAGGCTATGGCCCTAGAGCCTTCACAAGCCTAGTCATATTTATCCAGAGTTGCCACAGTTGGTGGTGGTTAGGTGAGTGAAGTTCTCAGAGGTAAGAGCTTGTGGTAGTTAATACTGCCTCTGTCCAGGAGGGACAAGGGCACTACCCCAAGAGTGAATTTGCGGTCATTCATCCATTGATCTAGGTTGCATTTGAAAAGGATCAGGGAGGGGATCTGTTTCACATGAATTGGAAGCTTATTCCAGAGAAGTGGAAGTAACTGGGAGTTGTATCTTGTCTCTCCAGCATGACAAGTTCATGTCTGAGGCTAGGATTCTTGGATCGAATGACCCTCATGCAGTTTGATTTACGAATGTGTAGCATGTCTATCATAGCCAGGTCAAAGACTGCCCTGTAAGCCAGGTACAGGTTACCTGTTAGCAACCTGTAGGAGACAGAATACAGTGACAGGGCTTTCAGTCTTTCCATAAGACTTGTGTACCCTGTAATTTCTTATTGACAAACCTTTGTGATCTGTCCAATTGTTGCAGCTGTTTGGTGAGGTACATGCAACAGAGAGCATTGAACTCTTGTTACTGGTCTGATGAGGGCTGAGTATAGTGGAATTATAACATCCTTGGGTCTAGAGGCAATGCCTTTACTTGTAAGATGTGCCACATGTAAGGATTTCTGTACTGCTGTGGATACGTGGTGGTCAAAGTTCAGATTATCAACCTGAGTACCCAGCATGTACTGGGTCTACAGTTAGGGGGGTGCTGTCTGAAATGTAATTAGGGATGTTGGCTTTCCCAAAGGGAATAATGCACTTGTTTGGATTTGGCTGTCTGAAATGTAATTAGGGATGTTGGCTTTCCCAAAGGGAATAATGCACTTGTTTGGATTTAGCTTTAATCCACGGCTTTGGCACACCAGTATATTATCATCATTGGGGGACCCAGTGATTGCTCCCAATTTGTAGTCATCTGTAAACTTGGTCAGCCACAGGCTGTCCAAGTTTGCCTGGACTTCTGACAAATAAATCCCTAAGAGTAAGGGTACAGTAAGGGTCCCAGCACAAAACCTTGCGATATGCCACTGGTGACTAGTGTTTTGTTAGAGGTGAGGTCACCCACTTTGATATCATGTATCCTGTCAGTGAGCCAGTTGGCTACTTGTATGGTAATATAGGGGTTAAATCCCAATTGGGAGATTTTCTCTCTCATACCTGTGTGGGGGATTGTGTCAAATGCCTAGGTGGTATGCACTGTCTTTCCCTTGTCCAGTTCCTTGCTGACTTTCTAGAAGAAGTTAACTATGTTTAACAGGCATGATCAATCTTTGACTAATCCAAACTTGGTTGGGTCCAGAGTTTGGAGATTATGGACCTTATTAACAAGGATATAGGTAATGATTCTTTCCACGGCCTTGCAGATGAGGCTAGTCAAGCTCATGGGCTTATAATTCCCAAAGTCTGTTGATGCCCCCCCCCCCTTTATGCAGTGGGATTACTGTTGCTCTCCTCCATTCTGCCGGAACATAGCCAGTTCACAGGCTGTGGCTAAACAGTGATCCAAGTGAGTCTATTAGGTTGTGTTTTCTGTTTAAAAGGCAACCTGGGATGCTGTGTAGTCCCACTGATGCCATCTTTTTGGCCTTGGAGAGTGCCAAGATGACTTGTCTTGAGATGATAGGCTGAGGAATGGTGGGAGGTATACTTTGGCGGATGACTGCAAGGGATACGGGGGTGAAGTTTGCTCCAACTCTCTCAACTAGTAGGTTGGCTATTACCTCCAGGTGAGTGTGGGCAGTACCATCCACAACCAGTTCAGCTCGCAATTGGGCATTCCCTTTTAAATTTCCGACATAGTTAAAGAAAGCTTTGAGGTTATCCTTGGCTAAGGTGGCTAATTTTCCTTCATAGTCAGCTTTGGAGAACTTGACAAGATTTGTAATTTCTTTAAGCTAGAGAAGGATTTCTTCCTCTGCTGACCATTTCCCTCTTTCTCTTGGACATTAGCTTCTTTCTCTTGTTATATAGCCTGTTATACTAGAAGTCCATCAGGTGAGCCTGTTGTTTTTAGCAAGACCTGGTTTTAATTTGATCAGGTACAGCTGATTCTATAATCTGCTTAAGTGGTTATACAGGGCATTGATGTACACCTGTGCATAGCAGTCCATGTTACCTGAGTTTGAGGTGGCTTTGAAACTTCTTATACCATCACTTAGTAGGAAGTAATTTGTCTTTGAATAATTCTTAAGCGGTTTTAAGCTTGATGTGGTATCTGGCCTTATAATTTCATCGAACAAGACTGATTCATGGTCCAATCTTACCAGGGATGACATCGAGGATGGGGGTGCAATGCTCTGTCATGTTAGTGAGTACTATGTTCAGGACATTTGAACCTCTTGTGGGTGTGCTGACTAGCTGCTGCAGATTATATGCGTTGACAGTCTAAGAACCTCTCGGTCAACATGTTTGTGGCCGCATATGTTTCCTAGTCGATGGTTGGATAATTAAAGTCATCCATGAGTAAGGTGTTGGGCTGTATGACAAGTGACTCCAGTAAGTCCCAGTATGTGGTATGCTTTTCCTGTTTAATTGTGGCAGGGGGCTTTGCCTATAGTTAAATGGACATGGAGTAGCCCAAGCAAAGTCATATTGTTTGACCAGTCTTGCTGTGTACTTATCTTTAATGAAGATGGCTACACCTTTTCCTGTGGTTCTGTCACACTCAGTTTGTGTTCTGAATGTATGGAAGGCGTTGTAGACCTGCACTGCTGGGGTGCTTTCTGCACCTTTGAAGTATGTCTCTGTAACTCCATAGATGTCAGCATCTTCCAAGGTGAGGATTGCTTCCAGGGGGTGCAGTATTTTGTTTAGCATTAAGCAGTAGTACTGTGAGTTTATCTAGACAGGATTTTGTTATATTGGGAGGTTGGTTATTTTGACACTGCCTAAAAAGGCACAATAGGGTGGTCTAATGCCTTTCCCAGTATCCAAAAACCTAGAGGACCAAGGTGCAGACCATTTCTGGCAAAGCAGTGTGGCCTGTTGATCATGTCTCCCCAGACTGACAGATATTGGTTTCACTTGGACTGACACCAGAAGCTAAGCCCGTTATTAAAGTCGATCATTTTTTGTTTGTATAGCAGTGTCAACCTTGTCCCACGGTGGTGGTGATGCGGTAGCATTGTCGCCTCACAGTAAGACGCTGTCCGGTTCGATTCTCAGAGAGTCTTCTGCGTGGAGACATGCATGAATGGGCATACCTTCGTTGAAGGTTGTGCATCAGGACTGGTAACTCAGCATGTAAAAATCAACTGCCAATCATTAGCGGACCAGAGTTCCGCTGTGGCGACCCCTAACTGGGAAAAGCCGAAAGACACAACATAGCAGTGTCATCCTTGGAAAAGGTAGAGTGCTGCTTAAGGCTAGGCTTATACCTGCCTTTGACACACAATCCGCGAGCTCAGTCGTTTCTCTCTTTGTATGGTCCAGTAAAGTACATCTCAAGTCATTCACCCCCAGATAGACTGTGACGGAGTCATACCTGTACTTGTGTTTGAGTTGAGTGCTTGAGTGACTTGACAGATCCTGTCACCTGACAGGCAGCTAACTCTAACTCGTTTCTTGTATATCCTGGTGAGGCTAACTGTAACTCGTTTCTTATATATCCTGGTGAGGAGAACATCAGTCTTGTCTCACAAATGGACTCACCTATGATCAGTAAATTAGATTTTGTGGTGTTATGCCATATGGCCTTATTTGTTGAGACACTGGTGCATATGTTATATGTTTTGGTTATTTTTTGCATTATGTATGTAAGTGGTTTCCATTTGGGAGGCCTCTGATGTTTTGGTAAGTTAGTAATGAGTACCTCCACATATGTGGGTTTGTGATGTGTTGTTTAGTGTGGGAAGTGTGTATGCTGACAACCTGTTTGGCATTCTATTTGTCCTTATGAGTCTTGCCTCCAATTTCATAGTGCAACATCTCTCACATAAAGTATTGGTTTGTTTCAGGAGTAAGAGGTTGCCAGTATACATGAGACAATAGCTACATTACCTTAGGATGCCCATCTCTGTCAAGCTGGTCAGAGCAATGATGGGAAACTGCCTGTCCATGATAGCAGGCTCTTACTGTATGTTTTATTAGGGAAGGGGATGGATTAATTTGTCAGGACTGTTCTGTTGGCGCCAAGACTACAAGAGGGACCTATACTTTATGTAGGCTAAAGTTGATCAATAAGACAATTCTGCTCAGTATACAACTGAGTTGTTCCTAGAGCAGCAGAAAAGCTTAGAAGGGTTTCACTGACAGCTGTTTAGGGAAAAACTGAGCTTCTAGGCTTTTGTGTCTATACAGGGCACTGCTGCTAACAGCAGCTGTGCAAAGAACAGCACCACACAAATGCAAGGCTTATATACAAGCAAAAAGGAAAAAAATTTAAGCCAACTACCAATCAGGAATGCACACAATAAGCCCTCCAGCAACGCTCCCAACTTAAACAGATTAGATCAGCACACTTTGCCACAAGGGTGCATAAAACACCTTCTTAATGTTGAGTAGCTGCTGTTTTGGAGCCCAAGTGTAACAAGACCACACAAACTACCTACAACAAACAGCCCTACAATAACAGATAAAATGTAATGCAGTGCAATTAACTACTTAAAGCAGCAGCATACAGTACAGTTTTTTCAAACTGCTAAAGTACAGTCACAGTATATAAGCGAAGTGCAAAAAAATGACCCTCTTGTGTGTTTCCCAGCTCAGCTAGACCAGGTAAACACATACTGCCACTAGATGAATAATCCCAGTCCTCCTAATGTAAAAGCACAGTAAAGGAAGTGCTACCACAAACAAACAAGATACTACATGCTACCACAAAGATACAGAGACAGCACTCTACTGTAAACACCTTATAAAAGTACTTCACTTTGTATAAATGAGACAAGACCTACTCAATTATACAGAATTTATAAAGGCACTAAAAACAAGATAAGCTGATTAATAAGCCCTCCAGCCATTTAAACTGCATGCATAAATATCAAGTGTTTCCCCAACCTAAACAAACTAGATTACCTCCCAGTACACTAGCCAAAAAAATCCACTGACCTCTTGATATAACATGTGCTTGATAAAGTGCACTACTTTATGGAACAGCTAGCTAGATAAATTCAGAGTAAGTAAATCAGTGGAACAGACAATGAGAGACAAAATGTACTTTTTCAGTATAAGCACAAGAAAAGGTAAACAAGTAATTCAAGATGTCAACAACAGTGTAGAAAGGGAAGAACTTATTGAGCTCAATTTACAGTAGGGGTGGGCAGGTTAACCTATTCACTCCCAATAGAGCTCATGAAGTTTGCACTACAGAATCAAAATGTCCTCACATTTCACACATGTTCAAATGTATGGAACCAAAGGGATTATAAAAGAATTATAAATGGCAAACTCTTCACCACAAACCATTTTACAATAGCAGTATTCTTTAGATTCTAGGTCTTAAAATAAATGTTATAAGTCACAGTAAACAGTCATTTGCAATATTTTGTAAACAACTTACATTATCTCAGTATCCACTGAAGTTACACACACACTGTTAGCAGCATTTTATTCATCTGAGATTTTTCAAATGAGGCTAAGAAGTTCTCTGTTACTTGGTTGTTGAGATGTTTAAAAAATGCGGAAATTGTATCGAACAACAGTTAATATCTATTTACCTGCACTAGACAGAGGTCAAATATTAATGCAGTTGAGTTTGCCATTATGCAAGCTTTAAGATGAAGTCTTTTAAAAACTTGTACTATCTGGTTTTGTAATTATTGTTGCCAATATGAACAAGCAATATTTGATTTCTAGAGGCGTCAGTAGGAACTGATTGCAAATGCACCTAGAGGCATCACTCGGATGTAATGAGTTAAAAATCACCGGGTTTAAAATCAGATCAAGGAAGAGAGGGAAGTGTAGCTGGGAAAAAACTAGCAGGAAATGACCAGAAGTGGTTTTAGTTTATGTAGGATTGAAATCTCTTCAGAAAGACAAAAGGCCCAGAAATTCACTGTGTATTTTAAGTATCACTCAGGAAACAAACATGTGAAATGTGCAGCCTAAATAAGTGTCCATCTCTCGTATAGAACAAAAACACCAGGCCACACAACTTTCTTAAAACAGAAAACAAAATGGAACACGTAAAAAAGAAAGCAACTCTATCAGAAAGTCACAGGCAAATAAAATGTAGGTTTCCTTCCTTCACCCAGCAGAGAATTAGCAGCAGTGTTTAGTTTATACAGGCTTGAAATATTTTCAGAATTACTTCTAATTTGGTTAGGCATTTTCTCATTGTAATGTGATGCAGATGTTCTTCGTGTTTCACTGTTGCAGTCATTACATTTGGGTAATCTGCTAGCAGGTTGCCCTCAGTCAGCCTGATTAACAAAGTCTTGGGTCCTGCTTCGGTTGATGTCCCTTCTTCCATGACGTCAGGTTGTCAGGGGTATAAAACATGCAGCTGACACCATTACATCACTCTTTCTTGCTGTGCGGTGCCCGAAGTAGAAGCAGTTGGAAAACATACTTTGCAATGTGGTTTTTGATTCTTTAGAGGCCTCTTGTAGGGCTGCTGTTACTGGGTCTGTGCTTAAAAGGCCTGCTTGGCTTAAGGAGCAATCTTTGCCTGATCATGTTAAAGCTAAATTGTTGGATGCTCCTTTAAATCAGGACCGCCTGTTTGGCAATAAGGCTGAAGAAGTTCTTAAAAAGATGGAAGATAAAGCTAAATCTATGCAAACTGTTAAAGATTTTTTACAAGTGCAACCTCCAAGATTTAGTAGGCATTGGCCTACTAAGAATTGGTCCTTTCCAGCCCCTTCCGGATCCTCTGAAGCCAAACCCAGACACAGCAAAACCCCCAGGTTTCAGTCCCAGGGTACTCTCAGAACTAAGCAGTGGGGGGCCTCCACTTCCAAATCTGGAAATGGCAAAACACCCACCCCTATGGTAAACAGGCTCAATTACTTCTTTTAACATTCCCAAACACTTACCTTTTAACCGCCCCTTTGGGGGAAAAGATTGCTCTTCATGCAAAGAACTGGGAGCTTATAACCCAGGACAAATTGGTTTTAAATATAGTGTCCCAGGGATACAGATTTAATTTCCACACGTTGCCAACACCAAACGGGTGGCCAGACCTGCCCCCAAACCAGTGGGCAGAGGCTCAAAAACAAGTACTTTCCCTCTTAAGCATGGGGGCGATTCAACTGGTACCAGAAGAGGAAAAGGGACAAGGTTTCTATTCCAGGCTTTTTCTGGTACCCAGAAAAGACAAATCATGGCGTCCAATGCTGGACCTGTCTACTCTAAACACCTTTTTGGAGATTCCATAATTCAAGATGCTGACTCTGCCAGTTACTTCCTGTGCTAAGCAAAGATGTCTGGTTGGCAACTCTAGATTTAAGAGAGGCATACCTGAACATACCAATCAGGGAATCTTGCAGAAGATACCTTCGCTTCAAAGCAGGCTACTTATATTATCAGTTCTCTGCACTGCCCTTTGCCTTGTCTACTACGCCCAGGGTATTCACAAAGTGCCTAGCTCCAGTGATTGCATTTTGCAGACAAAGAAATATTCAAATATATCCATACCTGGACGATTGTCTAATTCAGGCAGAAAACCAGGGCATAGTTTTAAATCATCTGGCATTTGTAAAAAGGGTTCTAACTTGTCTGGGGTACACCATAAATGAAAAGAAATCACAACTGGTACCCCGGCAACAGATTACATTCCTGGGTGCAAGCTTGAACACAACTGCCCAGATGGCTTTCCTCACGTCAGAGAAGCAAATTAATTTGGTAAATTATTTCAAACAAGCGGCCACAAAAACCCTGCTATCTGCAAGACAAATACTGCAAGCCTTAGGGTTCATGGCCTCCTGCATTCTTCTAATTCCATATGCAAGACTACTGCATATGAGGACACTACAGTGATATCTAAAAAGTCTATGGAGTCAACATTGTCACAGCCTGGAAACAATGATTCCTATCATATCTTGCCTATGCCTGGAGTTCCTATGGTGGGCAGAGGCCTGCCACCAAAACAAGGGACTACCATTCACACTACCCTGCCGTCCAACCAAACCCTAACTAAAGATGCATCAGACTAAACATGGGGGGCTCATCTGGCCGGGAAGTGCATTCAGGACAAACGGAACCCAAATGAAATGCACCTACATATCAATCAAAAAGAAATGTTAGCTGTACATAATGCTCTGACAGCTTTCAAGGACTACATTCTTCCAGGACAACTAATGGTAAAGAAGGACAACACCACTTTTATGTGGTACATAAACAAGCAGGGGGATACACATTCCTACCCCCTCCGCAGACTAGTCATGGCATTGTGGAACACAGCCTTAAGCTACCAAGTGAGCCTACAGTCAAGCTCAATTCCTGCCAGGAAAATTGAATACACTGGCAGATGGACTAAGTAGAAACCTCATGGACCTACATGAGTGGAAACTGGAACCATGGATTTTCAAGATGTTGACAAGCAAATGGGGGAGCCCCGACATAGCTCTATTTGCCTCCCCCAGAACTACCAGTTGGACAAGTTTTGCACAAGGACTCCCCACAAACAAGCCTGGAAAGTGGATGCTCTGTCCTTCAGCTGGAAAAACCTATCCATCTATGCTTTCCCCCCTCTGCCTCTGCTCTCCAAAGTACTACTAAAAGTCAAACAGGACAAACCAAGGATGATTTTAATTGCTCCAGACTGGCCACGCCAGCACTGGTACCCCCTCCTGTGCAGTGTGTCGCAAGTACCTCCATGGCATCTGCCTCAGACCCCTTTCCTGCTGTCTCAGCAGGAGAACCAAATTCTGCACCCTCAGCTTCCAACTTTGAACCTTGCAGCCTGGCTAATCACTTAAATTCATCCTTATCATCCCTCAGCAAACCTGTGATGGATGTTATCTTGGAAGCTAGGAGACCTAGTACTAGAAAATCTTATGCTGACAAATGGAAAAGATTCTGTGCCTGGAACCAATCTTTAGGGATGAGCACAGCAGCATCCAATTTACCTCAGATTTTGCAATACTTAACTGAGATGTTTCACAAGGGCCTGTCTTTTTCCTCTATTAAAATCCATACCTCAGCTATTTCAACTCACTATAACACAGAACCACCCCTCTTCTCTCATCCTCTGCTCAAGCAGTATCTCAGAGGGGCAAAAAACTTGAGACCACCCAGGAGAGCTCCTACCCCTGCCTGGGACCTTAACTTTGTTTTGGAGAAACTCACTTTACCTCCTTTCGAGCCAGCTGCTACTGCAGACTTAAAATTTCTTTCTTGGAAAACAGCCCTCCTTTTATCAATCACTTCAGCTAGAAGGATTTCTGAATTACAGGCCCTTATGGCAGTGGAGCCTTTCATCATCTTTCATGCGGACAAGGGTATCTCTCAGGACCAATCCATCCTTTATGCCCAAGGTGGTTTCCAGTGTGGCTTTTAATCAGTCCATTCATTTGCCAGTCTTCTTTCCCAATCCACAGAACAAAGGGGAATGGATTCTGCATTCCCTGGATGTGCACAGACAACTTAGATTTTACTTGGACAGGACTAAATCTCGAAGAAAATCTGAACAATTGCTGGTAGCATTTGCTGCAGGGGCAGAGGGGAAGGCCGTTTCAGAACAAACCATTTTTAAATGGATAAGCCATTGCATTCATTTCTGCTATAAGCACCATATAAAACCTATCCCCCAGGGGATCAGATATCTCTCCACCAGGGCTGCATCTACTTCTGCAGCCTTTCTCAGAGGTGTTCCTACCAGGGATATCCTAGAAGCTGTTACCTGGAGTTCTGTACATACCTTCACCAAGCATTATCATTTACCAATTTTCTCTAAATCCAAAGCTGGCTTTGCCACTGCTGTCTTGCAGGGCCTTATAGCTGACCCTAATGCTGTATAATCTCCTCCTCCCAACCATAGCTTTGGGAATCTACCCAAATGTAATGACTGCAACAGTGAAACATGAAGAACATAGTACAGTTGTGTACACTTACCGTAAATGTAGATGTTTGAGTGTATTCACAGTTGCAGTTCTGGTTACCCTCCCTCCAGCCCCCTAGTTTTTTCTGGCTATACCTCTGCTTTCTTTTACTATGCTTAAAAGCCTTTTTGGTGTATTTGCTTTTGGTTGGAGGTATACTTTTGTGTTTTTGTGTTTATTTGCTCCCCATTAGAGGGGCACCTGACATCTGGGGCAAGAAAGACTGATGTAATGGCGTCGGCTGCATGTTTTATACCCCTCACGACCTGACGTCATGGAAGAAGGGACAGCAACCGATGCAGGACCCAAGACTTTGTTAATCAGGCCGACTGAGGGTAACCTGCCAGCAGATTACCCAAATGTAATGACTGCAATAGTGAATACACTCGAACATCTACATTTATGGTAAGTGTACACAACTGTACTTTAGAGATCCACTTGACCCACTTGAAGATGTTCTGTTTGCTAACTGGTTGACCCAATTTATTCAGTGCAAAGACAAATAAATTGGTCTGACTTTATGCATTTTTGTCTTCTCCAAGTAATACCAAAGCTGCCTGTGTGCATCCAAAGAGTGTGTTGTTTTTTCTTCCCCTTTGTGGATTTGGAAAGAAGGCAGGGGAAATTATGGTCCAAATCTGGAAGAGTTCAGTAACCACCCTGGTCAAAGGTGGGTTTAGTCTGTCTTGGTGAAATCAAATGAAGGGCTCTTTTAAACATCAGTGCCTGTGATGCACAGATTCTTTGTGCCAAGGTGATTGCCACTAACAACACAGTTTTCGAAGATAAGAATTTGATGTGTGCAGAAGCTGATGGTTGAATGGATGGGGGGTAAACTTCTCCAGTACAAAATTGAAATCCCAGGAAGGTGAAGGGCTCTCTGGGGTGCTCTTAGGCGGATGATGGTTTTAAGGAACTGTATTCTCGTGTGGGAGGGGACAGGCAAAGATGACATAGGCATAAACTTTAATGGATGAGTAAAATAGATCTTTTGTGAAAAGTTCAGTTAGATGTGCTAGAACCAAGGGTAGATTTGGAACAAAGGTTATTATGCCTTTTTCTTGCATCAAGCAGTAAATCTTTTCTAGTTGTAGAGGTATGGATTTCTAGTACTGGGTTTATTGGTCTCTGTTAAAATTAATAAATAAGAGATCCTTATTCAACAGCTGACGGAGAAAGATTATTTCCAGTCAGTCAACTTCAGGGTGGTCAGCTTGGTTTATTGTATAGTCGCTCCTTTGTTCTAAGTGAAGAGGTCCATCTCCTGGGGAAGCAACCATGGTTCTAGTTGTTTAACAGAGGGAACCAATCTTGCCTTGGCCAGAAGAGTGCAGTCAATGTCACCCTCAGAGAAATAGCCCTGTCTAGGTGAAGGATAAGGCATCTATTCTCAAATACTGGAGGAATGGCCAGATGTTTGTGCTCAGGAAGCCTAAGAAAGTCTCTTACTCGCCTTAAATTGAGGGGGTGTCCTGAACTCCCATCATGTGAAGGGTCTCTCCAAAGGTAAAATCCTAAGGTGGTGAGGCTGAGTTGAGACTTTCATCCAAACCACAGTCAGTATATAACCCTGAAGAAATTTGTTCGATATATGCCAGCTCACCTTAACTAATATTAGAATCAGAAGACTCCGGGGTGGGGGGAGGTTGGGCTTCATTGGGTGTCAGGAGAAGATCCTGTAGCAGGGTCCTACTAGGGTTCAGTTGCTTTGATCTCATGAAATGCTTGAGATCTTCAGCCAGCCTGACAAGATCCAGTCAGGAAGACCTAGGTTGAGGCAAGTAAGAAGTAGCCTTTTAGCCTTGGTTGTGGTGTAGTGTTGGCTGTAGTTGGCAGGCTGCTGTGGCCTGTGGTCGGTCAGCTGAGGTTTGCTCTGTAGCTCAAAGGGATTCCAGTATGAAGCTGGGGTCTGCAAAGTGATCCTGGACTGATCAGATGGTCTGAGTCCTTCAGCCCACAAGGATGTAGAGGGAGACTGACAGTGTAGCAGACTCCAAAAGAGCCTCGGTCACATTACTGTGTTGGAGTGGACTGCAAAATTCTCTCTACTCATTTGATAATCACAAGTCTGGGTAGACTGTAGGACAGCAAACAGCTGTCATTTGGTACCGCAAGTGTCTCTGGATGCTTCTTGCTATGAGGAAATAGAGATTTAACCTGCCTGGTAGATGCCATAGTGTACATAAGCCCCCCCAAACTTCTTTCCCTCTCCAAAAATTTGTCCAGAAATTCTGCCCAGTGCTTAATTGTTCTGGAGGAGAAATGAGCACACATCTGGACAGCTGTGCACATCATGCACTGGGCCCAAGCAATAAGAGTGTGTACGTCCCCAATAATGGATTTGTTTCCCACAGTCTAGGCAGCCATTTGTCAACTATGGACATATAACAAAAATTTAAAACGTGATCAAGGAAAACACAAATAGTTCCTCAATGGGTAATTAGACTTCGATGTTCTTGGCTCTGGCTTCAGGTGAGTTAGTGACACTGCGAAGGTTTTTTTGTGCTCAATGAGTCAAAAGAACTGAAAATTTGATACTGGCTGCTGAGTTGCACCCTGACGTCAGAGGGGAGACCGCCCACTGGGCTTGGTGGAGGGAGAAGTCGATCTGGTATTCGGGCTGGCCAAGGGCTTCCATAGCAGGAAATCCCAAGATGTTTGTACTGCAACAGTGAAACGCGATGAACCTCTCTTGTTTAGTCTCCTCAAGAAAAAGCTGTCAACAGCTACTGTCTTCCTAAGGCAGGCCAGCAGCTTTTCTCTTCACTTTTGAGTACTATGTTTGAAACTTTGGCACTTGTGATTTCAATGCCGTATTATTTTCTAAGACGGTATGCATATCCGCCTGGATCTGCATCTGAAAAACATCAGCTAGTAAAAACTAGCAAAACAAACCAGAACAAAAAAAAAAGCCTCTTCGAGTTGCATAGAATCTTTACTGGTGTCTCCTAGTACCTCGGCTCACGCCTTCATAGGATGAATTGCACACCAGAATGCCATTCTTCATGTAGTGCATCAGTTAACACCACATTCTAAACATATTCATGTTTTGTTCTGGATCTGCATCTGTGCTACTAGCAAGCAATGTAAGGGTGCTGAGGTTGTACCAGAGTCTGCTCTTGGCAGGGTGTTGGGTTTGCTCAGGTAATGTCACCACAGGTCTTGGATAATAGACTTTGCTATATGGATGCATACTTAATTGGCTTGCAACTACTGAATTTTAATAAAGACAACACAAGTTGAGATTCAAGTAAGTGTGGTTATGTAGCCAGAGACTTGCATCATGGCATTTGTTGGTGCAGGTAAAAGTCGCACTGAAAAATACAAAATTAAAAATGGTGAAAAAGAACTCACCAGCCTAGGGATCGCTAAATAAAACCCTTTTATATCCCTGGACACCAGAATAGCAAGTTGGTACAAGACAAATTCCTAAAGGCGTAAAAATTTACGGAAGGGAAGAATATTTAAAAAAAAATACATTTAAAAGGAAAAGTATTTAGAAAACCATAAAAGACAGCTACCTGATAAAGACCTCCAGCAAAACTGATGAGACTGAGTGCTGCATTAGAGCTTAAAGCATATATTGGGCTCCTAAAGAAATGACTTTGGCATCAGGTAAATCTCTGCAGCAGCACAGCAGTTTATGAAACAGAAGGCTGTCTGAAAAGGCTACTATTTACATGTCGGCACATTTTGTAAAGTTTTAAAACATTTATCTCAGATGTATTCAAGGAAAAACAGCCCCAAAGCCAGTTTTCTTAAAAATGAAGACACTAAGAGAGTAATGAAAATTGCACCTGGGAGAGGTGTATTCATTATATGTGGTGTAATCATTATGTGTGTGTATGTACATGTGTGAGTGTTAGTTTGAGGGAATGCAGAACAGGATTAACTTTCTTGCTGATGGCCCAAAGGCACAACAGTGCTGAATGGTCGAAGAGTCCAGTAAAGTATTTGGAAAAGCTTAACGAGTTGGCAGAAAGGTGGTAGCAGAGGTTCGCTCTAAATATATGCAAAGTATTGCACTTAGGCTACAAGAACCCTGGTGTGCATTATTAGCTGGGAGGAGTAGAGCTTGCGGCCACAGAAAAGGATCTGGGGAGAGTGATAGAGCAGTAGAAAACAAAACTTTTGAGTATATATTTTCAGGGGGACAGGTTCCAGAAACAGAGAACGCTTCCACTCTGTATAGTCTTGATCAAACCATGCAAACTGTGTTAGTCCTGAGGAACCTGTCAGGAAGGTTTGTGGGACAGAAGGAACAAGTATGGCCCAAAGCTAGAGGAGCCAGAGCTCTTCTCACTTGAGACCACGAGAGATTCTGTAGGACACAATACTTGTGAACAAGATCATGGCACGAGAGATTCTGTAGGACACAATACTTGTGAACAAGATCATGGCACGAGAGATTCTGTAGGACACAATACTTGTGAACAAGATCATGGCACGAGAGATTCTGTAGGACACAATACTTGTGAACAAGATCATGGCAGAGTGATATGAAAGGGTCGTTTTGAATGGAAATGAAGGGGGCACAGTCAGCAAATTGTTATGGCACCACTTCATAGATCTCTGAAAGTATTTTTTTTTCCACAGAAAGGGATGTGGATCTATATAATGGACTACTGGAACAGGTGATATAAAGGGGGCGTGCATTTCTGAGCTATAGTGATATATTAAGCTTGTTGACAGGTTTAGAGAACTGATCCCATTTTAGTCCTGATGCACCCCATGAAGCAAAAGGATAAAAGTTGTAAATACTGCAGTCACATGTATATCTTGTGACCGGTTACGCATCATCTTATGCTGTACTACTGCAGTCGCATGTACACCTTGTGATCGGTTACGCATCATCTTATGCTATACTACTGCAGTCACATGTACACCTTGTGATCGGTTACGCATCATCTTATGCTATAATACTGCAGTCATATGTACACCTTGTGACCGGTTATGCATCATCTTATGCTATACTACTGCAGTCGCATGTACACCTTGTGATCGGTTACGCATCATCTTATGCTATAATACTGCAGTCATATGTACACCTTGTGATCGGTTATGCATCATCTTATGCTATACTACTGCAGTCACATGTACACCTTGTGATCGGTTACGCATCATCTTATGCTATACTACTACAGTCGCATGTACACCTTGTGATCGGTTACGCATCATCTTATGCTATAATACTGCAGTCATATGTACACCTTGTGATCGGTTACGCATCATCTTATGCTATAATACTGCAGTCACATGTACACCTTGTGATCGGTTACGCATCATCTTATGCTATACTACTACAGTCGCATGTACACCTTGTGATCGGTTACGCATCATCTTATGCTATAATACTGCAGTCATATGTACACCTTGTGATCGGTTATGCATCATCTTATGCTATACTACTGCAGTCACATGTATATCTTGTGATCGGTTATGCATCATCTTATGCTATAATACTGCAGTCACATGTACACCTTGGGATCGGTTATGCATCATCTTATGCTATAATACTGCAGTCGCATGTACACCTTGTGATCGGTTACGCATCATCTTATGCTATAATACTGCAGTCATATGTACACCTTGTGATCGGTTATGCATCATCTTATGCTATACTACTGCAGTCACATGTATATCTTGTGATCGGTTATGCATCATCTTATGCTATACTACTGCAGTCATATGTACACCTTGTGATCGGTTAGGCATCATCTTATGCTATAATACTGCAGTCGCATGTACACCTTGTGATCGGTTACGCATCATCTTATGCTATAATACTGCAGTCATATGTACACCTTGTGATCGGTTATGCATCATCTTATGCTATAATACTGCAGTCGCATGTACACCTTGTGATCGGTTACGCATCATCTTATGCTATAATACTGCAGTCATATGTACACCTTGTTATCGGTTATGCATCATCTTATGCTATACTACTGCAGTCACATGTATATCTTGTGATCGGTTATGCATCATCTTATGCTATAATACTGCAGTCATATGTACACCTTGGGATCGGTTACGCATCATCTTATGCTATACTACTGCAGTCACATGTACACCTTGTGATCGGTTACGCATCATCTTATGCTATAATACTGCAGTCACATGTACACCTTGTGATCGGTTACACATCATCTTATGCTATACTACTGCAGTCATATGTACACCTTATGATCAGTTACGCATCATTTTATGCTATAATACTGCAGTCATATGTACACCTTGTGAACGGTTACGCATCATTTTATGCTATAATACTGCAGTCATATGTACACCTTGTGATCGGTTAGGCATCATCTTATGCTATAATATTGCAATCATATGTACACCTTGTGATCGGTTATGCATCATCTTATGCTATACTACTGCAGTCATATGTACACCTTGTGATCGGTTATACATCATCTTATGCTATAATACTGCAGTCATATGTACACCTTGTGATCGGTTATGCATCATCTTATGCTATAATACTGCAGTCACATGTACACCTTGGGATCAGTTATGCATCATCTTATGCTATAATACTGCAGTCATATGTACACCTTGTGATCGGTTACGCATCATCTTATGCTATAATACTGCAGTCATATGTACACCTTGTGATCGGTTACACATCATCTTATGCTATAATACTGTTTGTATAGTAAACCAGAGTGCATAGCTGTAAGACTGTATTGTTATAAAAGGCAGACATCCATCAGACTAAGACAAAAGAAAAATATGTAAAAACATTGAAAAGGAGTTTAGACCAATCTTATAAGGTGGTTTGCATAATAAATAGTCTTCTTGCCTGGTCAGTAACTGAGAGAATGTTTCAGAAAATGGAAGGGCCAATATTGGGTAGAAAATGGATGGGTCAGAGATTGGATGGGGTATTGTCAGCAAATTAGAGAAAAAGGAGGATGTAGGGAAATAGGATGATTGCTGTCTTAGTGAGATGAGGCCACAGTGACCTAGACAGTATCCAAAACCTGTACGCTGATTACATGGAACTTGGCAAAAGCACCAAGTTTAAAGTACCGTTGGATGATTCTTCATGGGTATCTTTAATAACCGTTGGATGATTCTTCATAAGTAAGTATCTTTAATAACCTTTGGATGATGCTTCATGAGTAAGTGTCTTTAATAACCGTTCGATGATGCTTCATGAGTAAGTGTCTTTAATAACCGTTTGATGATGCTTCATGAGTAAGTGTCTTTAATAAGGTCATAGATTGCTCTGCTTTTTCCAAACTGTATGCATCCATTATCTACGGTTTTATTTTTGTCATTGTGAGAAAATGTGCATTTTTATGCCAAGATGTTTAATTTGGTATATAAATGGATTTATTCTCTTGTTACTGTAAGTTTGAGTGTATTTATTTAATGAATTTATTTAATGAATTTGAATTTATCAGGATAGGGCACTAATCCCAAAAGTCCTTTTTCAGACCTAACCCAGGCTGTATGAACAAGATAGCAGTGAATAGTGAATTAGCATAAAAAATAGACCAGATTATGCATTTCAAACTGTGAGTTCCACTTTGACTGCGAGCGGCTAACTTTTCTTTGACATTTTTAAGCTAGTTACCTGACTCTTGATGTCATGTCATACATTTGTAGACTTCATTCCTGCTTACATGGTGCACTGATGCATTCATCTTCGCATCCACACCTAATATAAAGAGCAGTGGATAGTTGTTGAATCTGGTGAGGACCTTTTCTCTTCTACAGTGGCCCTGTATTGTGTGTGTCAAATTAACTACTGACAATTATTAAACTACCCACAAAACAGAATAACTCTTCAGCACAGTAGCTCGTCAGTTAGCCATATACGTGTTATTTCATTTCACTGTCATAGCAGTGAACTCCCATGATCATCCCATAATAAAGTAGTTTTCTTCCAGTAACAGCTAAGGTCTCCTTGCTTAACACACTAACCTGTAAGTTGTTCCACGGAAGTATTGTGGTTGCTGCACCCCAGTTAGCATGAAGCTATAGCTAAGCTCTGTAATCTGTTCTCTACATACTGAAGCAACCATGCCATGTACATCTGAATCTACCATGCCAGTAAAGAAAGGGACTGTAATAAATGGCAGTTGTAGCATGGAATGCATTCCCAAAAGGGAGGGGGAAAAGTGTACAAGAGTCTGGAGGGCCAGTTGTGCAGGTTCATAGGTTCGTACTAGGCTATCTGCCCTAGGGCATTTATAAGCCTAGCCAGAGTGTGTGTGGCTTTCACCACCCGTAAGGATGAGAATACTACGCCCATTTAGGGTTTAGTTTACTGTGCCTCTGTCTAGTAGTGACACAGAGATGACCCCTGGGGTAAACCTACGATCTCCCATCCACTCGTCAAGATTTCTCTTGAAGAGAGTTAGTGAGGGGCTCTGTCTAACATGGACTGGGATTCTGTTCCAGAGTGTAGGGAGCCTCTGGGTTATGAATCTGTCCCTCCAGCATGTCCTATTTATTTCTGTGTTGAGGTTCAGATCTCTTGCTCTCGTGGCTCTGATGGATTTGGATTTTCTGAGGTGGAGCATGTCCATTAATTCCGGATTGGACATGGCCTTGTACGTCAGGCATAGATCACCTCTGAGTAGGCGGTATGCGACTGAATAGAGCTGGAGTGTCTTCAGCCGGGCAGCATATGACATATGTTTGAGACCCTTTATCCTCTTGGTGAGGAACTTTTGGGGTCTTTCCAACTGCTGCAGGTGTCGGGTAAGATACATCCCAAATGGGGCATTGTACTCAATCATAGGCCTGATAAGAGAAGAGTACAGGGGCACAATGACCTCTCTTGATCTAGATGTGAATCCCTTTATGATAAGGTGGGCAATATAGAAGGTCTTCCTAACCACTTTGGCAATGTGAGTGTCAAATGAGAGGTTACTGTCAACTTGGGTCCCTAGGTCCCTGATTACCTCTTCCGTACTTAATGGATCACCACCTATGTGGTAATTTGTGGGTACCTTGTTTTTCCCAAAGGGTATGACTATACATTTTTTGGCGTTCAGTTTAAGGCCATGGCTCTGGCACCAATTCTCCATTTCTATGAGGCCTCTCTGAAGGATGCTCGTGTCCGCTGGAGTATCAATTATGGCGCCCAGTTTGCAGTCATCTGCAAACTTTGTCAGCCACAATCCTCCTATGTTTGCTTGCACCTCGGAAAAATAAATGCCGAACAAGAGGGGTCCCAGGACTGAGCCCTGTGGGACACCGCTTGTGACTGGCTTAGAGTCTGACATGGCTCCAGCAATTCTGACCTTGTGGGTTCTGTCCTTGAGCCAGTTTGCAACCCATCTTGTGACATATGGGTTTACATTTAAGCTGGTGAGTTTGTCTATGATGCCCGAGTGGAGTATTGTGTCGAAGGCTTTTGCAAGGTCAAGGTAGGCTGTGTGAACTGCCTTACCCTCATCAATGGCCTTAGTGACTGTTTCAAAAAAGTTGACCAAGTTCAAAAGGCAGGATCTGCCCTTGACAAAGCCATATTGGGTAGGATCCAATGTCTGTAGGTCCCCAGTGTCTTTGTTTATGAGTTCCATAATGATCCTTTCCATAGCTTTGCAGACCAGGCTCGTCAAGCTTATGGGGCGGTAATTTCCAGGGTCCGTAGAAGCACCGCCTTTGTGGAGTGGGACCACTATTGCTGTACGCCACTCTTTGGGTACGTATCCTGTAGTAAGGCTAAGATTAAACAGCAGCCTTATATGCGGGTTTAGTTCCTCTTGGAGTTCATGTAGCACACAGCCTGGGACACCGTCCGGTCCCATTGATGCTGTGTTTTCAGCTTTGGAGAGGGCGGCTCTCACCTGGGCATCTGAGATGTTAGGGAGGCTACACTCTGCTGGGATAGATATTTCTCCTTTTAGGGGGGAGAGGGCGGAGAAATTTGCACTGAACCTGTCTGCCAGAATGTTGGCAATGTCTGTGGGTTCAGTGTATTTTGTGTCATTTTGGACTAACTCTGAGCATATCTGGGAGTTTCCACCCAGGTTTCTAACCTAGCTAAAGAAGGCCTTGTGATTGTCTTTTGTGTCTTTTGCGATTTTTCTCTCAAAGTTGGCCTTGGATGATTTTATGAGTGATCATAATTTTTTGCTAGTACTGATCAGAGATGCCTTCCCTTTTAGGGATTTTGCTCTGTCATGTAGTAGCTTCCTCCTCCTGTTGTAAAGTTTGTTAATGGCTGGGGTCCACCAGACAGGGCGCCTGCCTTTGGGGGAATGGGAATTGGTTTTATTAGGGATTGCATGATCCATGCATTCTTGAAGGTGCCCGTAGAAGGCATTTATAAAGGATTCAGCGGTGTGGGTTGTGGTTTCCACTGGCCCAGGGGCCTTGAAGGATACCACTTCAGTCTTAAGAAGTGTGAAGTTGGCTTTTGAGAAGTTCTTCACTGTGGTCTTTTGTGCAGGGGGGGGGGGGATGTGGATTTCCAGTGAGATTAATTTATGGTCTGATCTCACCAATGAGGGGTATACTTCTGGTGTGGAGCATTTTGTCCCCATGTTTGTGATGATCAGGTCTAGTATATTATCTCCTCTTGTGGGAGTGGTGACTAGTTGTTCCATCGCATTTGAGTTTATGAATTCTAGGAAGCTAGGGACCTTTGGGAAAGCATTTCTCAGGGATTCCCTCTGAGGGACAACCAGGGTGTGAAGTAGCTGCTGCACTTGTTGTTTAGGGGTGATGCAAATAGGTCGCAGCAAGGCTGGCCCTAGTGACAGAAAAACTTTTCTGCCACTTTGGGATTGAGAGACCATTCATGAGGCAGGAGAATGTATCTGTTCAGTTCATCGGCTATCACATTAGAACTCCCCGGAATATGCATTGCTGTTAGAAAGCGATGGGAAGAGATCACCCACTACCAAACCCTGAGAGCTTCTCAACAAAGGCGGGGAATACTTGGTTTCTCCCTGTTACTTGATGTACCAAACCACCAATATATTGTCTGTTTGAATTGCAGTTGTTCCCAAGGGGAGAGCAGTTTGAAAAGTCTGCAACACAAAAAGCACTCCCTCCGCTCTAGAACATTTATATGCTAGCTGGCCTGCATGGAGAGACCAATGCCTTGGACAGTTTTGTGTAGATAATGCCCCCCCACCCCATCTGTGAGGCATCTGTGGTCACTGTGGCTTGGGGTTGACATGGGACAAAAGGGGTGGCTGAAGAGAATTTCTTCAAAATGAATCCACCAATCCAGGTCTTTATTTGCAATGGTTGATAATCAAAATCTGATATGACATTGGTTGATACATTATAGATCACTGAGATGCTAGAAGCTACTGTAGAGTTCTTATGTGAAGTCTTGCTAGGAGAACTAATGATGTGGTCGCTGCCATCGAATCTAAGGCTTGTAGGACTAGTCATGTGATTGCTCTTCGGTTTCTGACAATGTTTTGCATTTGGGTCTTGATCTTTTGCAATCTTAGGTAAGGTAGGGAGGCTATGCAAGTATTGGTATTTAGAACCACTCCTATGAACTAAGTTTGAGTTGAAGTCAGTTGTGATTTCTTGTAATTTATGGTAACCCCCAGGTTGGCGCATGCCTGAAGAACATAGTCTGTGGCTTGTTCTAGAAGAGGCCTGGTGGGAGCAGTAATGAGCCAGTTGTCTTAAGTATGGAAAAGCCCAGAATGCTTGCATTCTCAAGTGAGCTGCTACTACTGCCATGCATTTGGTGAAGACCCTGGGGGCAGTGCTGAGACCAAAACGTAGAGCTGTGAATTGATAATGACCAGCTCCCACCTGAAAGCAGAGAAATCTCCTGGAGTGCTTGTTTATTTATGTGGTAGTATGCATCTTGGAGATCTGTCTAGTAGATCCAGTTGTCTTTCCCTGGAAATGGGAGAATAGACTGAACTGTGACCATCCGGGATTTTGTCTGTCGAACAGATTTGTTCAAAATGCTTAGATCCAAAACTGGTCTCCAGTCCTCTGTCTTTTTATATCTCTCTCTCTCTAGATATATATATATATATATATATATATATATATATATATATATATATATATATATATATATATATATATCTGTGTGTGTTTCTCTTTCTATACATATATATATATATATATATATATATATATATATATTAGTTGTATATGTATATTAGTTGTATATATGTATATATATAGATATATAGATTAGATATATATATATATATATATATATATATATATATATATATATAAACATAGTCGAAACCACCCCACACCGACAACCACATCACCGACCCCACACCACATACCAGTCCATAAACACGAAACCACACAACACCCGACAACGAAAAAAACACTACACAAACAAACACGAAACCCCACACACACACACACCACAATTAAACAATAAAAACAAACACATCCCAATACACAACACACACACACAACACACACACAACAACAAAAGCCCACACTACCCACACCTAAGGTTACCCTAACCCTAAGGTCTCCCACTTATCTACCCGCTCTCCCTAACCGCTCCTAACTCCCCTAACTCCTAAAACCTAACCTAAACCCCCCCCACCCTAACTCTAAACTAACCCACCCTACCCTACACTACCCTAACCTAACCCCCTACCCCACCCCTATCGCCCCCCTAACTAACTCAACCCTACCCCCCCCCCCCCCCCACCCCTCAACCTCCTTAACCCACCCTATCCCCACAGACCCGCAATCTCCACACTTACCTGCTCGCGCCCCACACAGCCTTTCCCCACGCGATTCATCCTACTCATTGTGTGTCACCCATCGTCGGCATGCTCGTCGTCTTCTGCATTGTCGATGTTCTGCCACTTTCGCATTAGGCCGGGTCTTCTTCTTCCTCTTTCTGGATCTTCCGGAATGTCGGTCTTCTGGCGGTCTGTCGAAGTCAGCAGGTAAATATAAATATATGGGTCCATCTTAGATGGACGAAAAGCCACATCAGTGAAGACCAGTTCGCCAAGGTGAGATCGCCAACAACGGAAATGCCCAACAATGGTGAGTAGTGCGGAATGGGATGTATTCCCATTCCCACAATGTGGTGCGATCTTGGAGTTAGAATATTTAAGTGGGGGGGGTGTGGGAGATATATGCAGGTATTTGTGATTGTGTTTTGGTGTTTTACGGAGATGGAAAGAGGTTCCGTGCTGTAATTTGTGTACTTAACTTTGTCGGGCATTTCCGTTATCGGCGATCTCTTCTCGGTGAACTGGTCTTCATTGATGTGGCTTTTCGTCCATCTGACATGAACCCATATATATATATATATATATATATATATATATATATATATATATATATATATATGGGTCTACCTGATAACACCGACACGCCAAAACACCGACAACGAAATAACCGACCCCACAAAACCGAAAGTTTAAAATCGCGAAACTTCACATACCCGACAAACCACAATCCCGACAATCAACAAAACACAGACCTTATCCGAAAAACACACACAACACAAGCACAACAAAAACTTTACAAACCTACACTAAACCTTACATACACAACTATCTATGCACTAACCTTAACCCAGACCCTAACATCCGTCACAATCGCACACTTACCTTACCTGCACCCTAACTCACTTAATCCGCCCCTAACCCTAAAGTCCATCACTATCGCACACTTACCTTACCCGCACCCTAACTACCTAACCCTAAAGTCCATCACTATCGCACACTTACCTGACCCACACCCTAACGTCCCTCACTATCACACACTTAACCGCACCCTGAGCCTAACGTCTGTCCCTATCGCACACTTGCCTTATGTCGGTGTTCTCAGCGTCTGGCTTTTCAACTGTCGGTCTTCTCCGTTGTCGAGCTTCCAGTGTCTCGTTGTCGGTGTTTTCCGCTTTCGGCGTAATCAGGTAGCCCCATATATATATATATATATATATATATATATATATATATATATATATATATATATATATATATATAATCTTATCTATACACAGTGCAATGAAAAAGTATTTGCCCCCTCCTGATTTCTTATTTTTTTGCATGTTTGTCACACTTATGTTTCAGATCATCAAACAAATGTAAATATTAGACAGATAACCCAAGTAAACACAAAATGCAGTTTTTAAGTGATTTTATTTGTTAAGAAAAAAAAATATCCAAACCTACATGGCCCTATGTGAAAAAGGAATCGCCCCCTAAACCTAATAACTGGTTGTGCCACCCTTAGCTGCAACAACTGTAATCTAGCGTTTGTGATAACTGGCAATGAGTCTGTCACATTGCTGTTGAGGAATTTTGGCCCACTCTTTGCAGAATTGTTTTAATTCAGCCATATTGGAGGGGTTCTGAGCATGACTGGCCTTTTTAAGGTCATGCCACAGCATCTGAATTGGATTCAAGTCTGGACTTTGACTAGGCCACTCCAAAACCTTCATTTTGTTTTGTTTTTTTAATCCATTCAGATGTGGACTTGCTGGTGTGTTTTGGATCATTGTCCTGCTGCAGAACCCAAGTGTGCTTCAGCTTGAGGTCACGAACTGATGGCTGGACATTCTCCTTCAGGACTTTTTGGTAGAGAGCAGAATTCATGGTTCCATCAATCACAGCAAGTCATCCAGGTCCAGAAACAGTAAAGCAGCCCCGGACCATCACACTACCACCACCATGTTTGACTGTTGGCATGATGTTCTTTTTCTGAAATGCTGTTACTTTTACGCCAGATGAAACTGGACACGCATCTCCCAAAAAGTTAAACTTTTTTGTTTTCATCAGTCCACAGAATATTTTCCCAAAAGCCTTGGGAATCATCAAGATGTGTTTTGGCAAAAGTGAGATGAACCTTTATGTTCTTTTTTGGTCAGCAGTGGTTTTCACGTTGGAACTCTGCCACGCATGCCATTTTTGCCCAGTCTCTTTCCTATGGTTGCATCATGAACACTGACCTTAACTGAAGCAAGTGAGGCCTGCAGTTCTTTAGATGTTGTTCTGGGTTCTTTTGTGACCTCTTGGATGAGTCGTCGCTGCACTCTTGGGGTAACTTTTGTAGGCTGGCCACTCCTGGGAAGGTTCACCACTGTTCCACGTTTTGTCCCTTTGTGGATAATGGCTCTCACCATGGTTTGCTGGAGTCCCAAAGCTTTAGAAATGGCTTTGTAACCTTTTCCAGACTGACAGATGTCAATTCATTTGTTTCTCTTCCGTTCTGGAATTTCTTTAGATTGCGGCATGATGATTTCCTTTTTGGAATCTTTTGGCCTTCCGTCCAGGAACAAGGAATAAATCACAGCTTTTAGCGTATAAATCCTTTAATCACCGCTTTCATCAAAGACTTCATCAGAAATAAAACAAACAAAGATATTTCTACTTGTATATCACAGTCAATTAAACAATTTACCTCTAATTATCATATAAAAATCACTTTAACTCATTTGTAAATGCATCTATTAAATCACTTCTATACTTAAAAAGTAAATACATTGTTACAAAAACGCATACCATATAAAAGAAATAGGTTTGTGAAAAAGGGGGGGGGTGTAACAAAATATCCACTGAAAGGTTACTACTCTAAATCCCCCTTCTTTTTAACATATATTCTACGATACTTTAAAAACATTTGATATTTATTGCATCATTTAACCCAGGTTTCTTTATATAAGCATAGTCAAGACTGTTGTGGCTTCAGCAAGTTTTTATTTATAGTTTTAGAAAAAAGTGGAACAGATTTGAGAGGGGGTGATTTTACAATTTTTTTAGGAGAGAGAGAAACTAGATGGCATATCTGCTTAAGGGCAGACCAGAAACCTGGTATTTAATTATATAATAATATATTATATATGATCATTAACAAGGTAAATTGTTTAATTGACTGTGATATACAAGTAGAAATGTCTTTGTTTGTTTTATTTCTGATGAAGTCTTTGACGAAAGCAGCGATTAAAGGATTTATACGCTAAAAGCTGTGATTTATTCCTTGTTCCTGGACTGCCGTTTTACGTTTTTAGTGAAGTGGTTGCACCTTCTTGTTATTTTTTATCTTTTGGCCTACTTCACTTTGTCTGACAGGTTCTATTTAAGTGATCTCTTGATTCAACAGATCTGGTAGTAATCTGGCCTGGGTGTGGCTAGGGAAATTGAACTCAGCTTTCCCAAAAATGTGATTAACTACAGTTACGTCATGATTTAACAAAGGGGTAATTTTTCACATAGGGCCATGTAGATTTGAATCGGGTTTTTTTTCCTTACTAAATATCATCACTAAAAATTGCATTTTGTGTTTACTTGGGTTATCTTTGTCTAATACTTGTCTAATATTTAAATTTGTTTGATGATCTGAAACATTTAAGTGTGACAAACATGCAAAAACATAAATCAGGAAGGGGGCAAATACTTTTTCATTGCACTGTGTATACATCTATATCTATAGAGTAGAGAGTACCGAAAGGTATGAAAAGAAAAAATCTACCAACAATGGTAGATGAGAAAAAACACCAAAGTGTTAAAAAGGGATACAGAAAGGAGCTATTAGAAGCAGATAGCTATAAAGGAAAGGCAGCGGTAAATATTAAAACTAGAAAAGAGAATATAAAAAATCACTTGGCTCAATAGCGGTTGGTGATGCATCTGTCTCAGGAAGTCGCTAATTAGACCTGAGGCAGTTTGGGAAGGCACATTCTGAGTAGGACGTAAGCTCGAGAGTTTTTGGTTCTCACGGGCTATAGTAATGGCCGAATCAGTTATGGTATTGCAACCAAACCCATTTGTCAGGGATTAAATGAAGATTGACGACAACAAATAAAATTGTCTGTGCTTGCCTTTGGCCCAGGATGTAACTGAAAAAGTACTTTGTGCCATCTCGACTTCTTCCTTAAGAGATTGAATGGCAATGTTGTACCGTTCCTCCCTTGGCCAGATTGTGTAATTTAAGAAGCTACTTAAGATGTCAGCAGTGACTTCAGTTCTGCCACACTCACATAAAAATGAGTACTTAACAAGCATATAACACATTTGCAGCAGCTTTATGTAGGAATCACTACAAGATGTAGTACTGCTGTCTGAATCTGAAATAAGACTACTGAATTTTAAACAATTTACTCTTGATGGTTCTACTGTTTTATGAAACAGAAGAAAAGCTTCCCGTAAGCATCCTTGGTTAGTTGAAGTACATTATAAGTTTTTCATTCTTTTCCATTAATGGAGGTTAGTGCCCCTTTACTCCCCAATCCCCACTGCTTTTGACTTTTGAAAGGATGGGGGGTAAGGGGGGGCCACCCCCACTAACAGATTCATTGACAGAGATTACATAACAAACTTACTAACCGGAGCATGTAAGTATTTCTCTGAAAAGCAGCTACTGATTCTTGTGCTGAAAGTTCCACAGATGAAGTTCTATGCAAACCACTATTTTCAGAATCAAGTTAAGGTGGAGATATTGTAAAACATTGCAAATAAAAATAAATACATTGACAGGCAAGTCAGCAGCTGATGCCCCTGTCCAGCAGGGAAACAGGTGGTGTCCCAGGGGTGTACTTTCTGTTCCCTCTCCAGTTATCTAGGTTGTGTTTAAAAAGGAATATTGAGGTACTCTGCTTGACGTGGATAAGGAGTCTATTTCACAGAAGGGGGAGTCTCTGGGACACAAATCTGTCCTGCCAACAAGTCCTATTAATGTCACAGACCAGACTGAGGTCTCACATGTGGGTTACTCTAGTGGAGCTTGACTTGCTGATATGCAGCAGTCCCATTAAGGATAGGTCTGAGATTGGTTTGTATTCCAGACAGAGGTCACATCTGAGGAGTCTGTATGAGACTAAGTAGAGGAACAGGGCTTTTAGCCTATCTGTGTAGGGTAGATGTTTGAAGCCCTGGATCCTCCTGGTGAGGAACCTCTGTGGTCTCTCCAGCTCCTGCTTGTGCTTTGTGAGGTACATGCCGAAAGGGGCATTGTACTCAATAATCAGCCTTCTAAGGGAAGAATATAGGGATGTTATGACTTCCTTGTCCCTGAATGAGGTACGCTTACTAATGAGGTAGACCATGTAGAAAGCTTTCCGTATAACGGAGACAGTATGGTTGTCAGAAGTCAATTTATCAACCTGAGTGTCCAAGTCCCTCATGACTGATTGCGTGCTTAGGACATTGTTATGTGATAATTTGTGGGGACGTCACCCTCCCCAAAGGGTATGATGCATTTTTTGGCATTCAGTTTGAGACTATGTTTCTGACACCAGTCATTTGTTTGGGTGAGACTCTCTTAGACGATGTCCACATCACTAAGGAAATTGACGACAGCAGTCATCTGCAGACTTGGTCAGCCATAGCCCACTGGTTTTGGCCTGCACCTCAGAAAGGTATATCCCAAACAACAGAGACCCCAGAGCTTGTAATGGATTTAAAAGTGTGGCAGCTGCACTACCATGTGTCTGGTTAGGCTGGGTGAAAAGAACCTAGGCCTACTGTTTATTTTTTAATTAATTTGAACTAAATGTACTTGGGTTCATAGGATGATACTAGGCTATTGACCTGAGCGTCCTTCTAAGCCTAGCCAAGAATTTTGACCATGTTCCCACAAAGTCAGCACCTGTTTCCCCTGTCCAGCAGGGACACAGGTGGGATCCCAGGGGTGCATTTTCTGTTTCCCATTCAGTCATCCACGTTCGTCTTAGAGGGCTAGAGAGGTACTCTGCTTGACATGGAGAGGGAGTGTCTTCCATAGATGGGGGGAGTCTTTGGGACAGATATCTACCCCATCGACAAGTTCTGTTAATGTCACAGACTAGGTTGAGGCCTTGCGTGAGTGGAGATTGACTTACAGATAAGCAGCAACTCCATCAAGGCTTGGTCCAAGATAGCCTTGTATGTGAGACACAGGTTGCCTCTGAGAAGTCTGTGCAAGACTCAGTAGAGGGACAGGACTTTTAGCCGATCTGTATAGGATAGGTGTTTGAGACCCTGGATTTTCCGTGTCTGGAACCTCTGTGGTGTCTCCAGCTACTGCATGTGCTTGGCAAGGTACATGTTGAAGGGGGCATTGTACTCTGTAAATGGTCTGATAAGGGAGGAGTACAGGGATGTTATGACCTCCTTGTCCCTGGATGAAGTACCCTTACTTATGAGGTGGGCCATGTAGAAAGCCTTCTGTACAATGGAGGCAACATGTTGATCAAAAGTCAGCTTGCTATCAACCTGAGTGCCCAAGTCCCTTATGACTGATTGCATGCTTAGTACATTATTAATGTGATGATTAGTGGGGGCTCCATTTTCCCCAAACGGGATATTGATACATTTCTTGGCATTCAGTTTGAGACCATGCTTCTGGCACCAGTCATAAGTTTGGGTAAGGCCCTCTTGGAGGATGTTCACATCACTAGGGGAATTTAAGACGGCACCCAGCTTGCAGTCATCTGCAGACTTGGTCAGCCACAGACCAATGATTTTGACTTGCACCTCAGAAAAGTATATCCCAAACAGTAAAGGCCCCAAGACCGATGCTTGAGGTACATGGATCGTTATGGGTCTACTACTAGAGGTGGCCTCCGCTATTTTGACTGAGTGGGTTCTGTCAGTGAGCCAGTTAGCTACCCATCTGATAGCATATGGGTTGATGCCTAGCTGGGAGAGTTTATCTGTTAATCCTGAGTGGGGAATAGTGTTTAAGGCTTTGGCTAGTTCAAGGTAGGTGGTTTGCACCATCTCCCCCTCGTCCATGGCTTTTGGTGACTGTTTCGAGGAAATTGGCCAAGTTTAACAGGTATGATTTCCCTTTGACAAAACCAAACTGTGTGGGGTCCAGCATTTGGAGGTTGCCAATGTCCTTGTTTATAAGGACCATGATAATGCATTCCATATCCAAGCAGATCATGCTAGTTAGGCTTATGGGCCTATAATTGCCTGGGTCAGTGGATGCTCCATCTTTGTGTAGAGGAATGACAGTGGCTAGCCTCTATTTGGATGGGATGAAGCTGGTGCTCAGGCTTTGGTCGAATAGGTTGCCTAATGAAGCTGAGCGCTCATGCCTGAGTTCATGTAGGATACTGCCAGGGATGTTGTCAGGTCCCATGGAGAACACCTGCTCCCTGGTGATGAGAGGAAGGGTCAGGTGCTGGCGATGTCCTGGTTTACTGATGGGGGACAGGGAGTTGAAGTTTTCACTGAATCTGTATTCCAGCAGGTTGGCTGTATCTATGACGTTTGTGTATGTGGTGTTATTGACCACCAGTTCAGAGCAGATTTGGGTGTTACCTTTCAGATTGCAGATGTATGTGAAGAAGGCCTTGTGATTGTCCTTAATGGATGTGGCCAGTTTCACCACTGACCTTATTTGCTTGTTCAGACAAAGGAGAAATTGCTTCCAACTTGGCACCTGCTCCTTCTTGGTCCTGGGCAGCAGTTTTTTTCCTTTTGTTATAGAGTTTGTTTATTGCTGATATCCACCAGACAGGTTTACTCTTCCTTAAGGAAGATAATTTGGTCCTGTCTGATATTGCTGAGTCCATACAGCTATGTAGGTGCTCGTATAGTTTTTTTGGTGTAGGCTTGGACATTGGTGCTAGTTCCAACTGAAGGGACGATAGCTGAGAAGCTGCTTATACCGGCTCTCAGGAGATTGTAGTCAGCTTTGGAAAGGTTTTTATGTTTGATAATGACAAGGGGGGGGGGTGGTCAGGGGAGATGGTGACTTCAAAAGTGATCGCTTTATGGTCAGATCTTACCAAGGAGGATGAACACTGTAGGGGTGCTACAGTGGCAACTCATGTTGGTTAATACCATGTCCAGGATATTTTCACCTCTCGTAGGGGTGTCGACCAGCTGATCCAATACACTGGCATCGACAAAGTCGAGGAATCTGTGGGCATTCATGTTTGGGCTAGAATTGGTCTTCCATTCAACTTGAAGATCAATTGCAAAATGTTTCTGTGCAGCTTCAGTATTTGGTAAAGTCCATTAAAATTGCCACAAACCAATGATGAACTCCACAAAAAAAATAATAGAAGCAGCAAACCCAGTTAGTAATCCGTGTTGAAACAAGTTGCTGAAGATTTCAATTCACACCAAACAGCGATTTATTAAAAATATGTTAGCGCTTTCACAGTGATAAACATTGCTTCATCAGACAACCTACATCTTCAACAGTCAGTTATATACACAATTTTAAAACGCAAACCAGTTACAACTAACAACCACTTTAAAAACACACCCCTCATCAAGAAGCATACAAATCATATTGCATTACTCTAAAGCATAACCCCCATGACTTCAGCTTCCTGGATTTCAAAACCGGTTTCAATAGGACTGAATCATTCAGTCCAAGCCCACGATGAGCCCCCAGCCTCAGAATCCACTGCAGTTCAATATTCTCAGTTCTATTTGTCAGATCACCCATTCTGACATTCTCTTTCAAAATATGTAAAACTTGAAAAGTAAAAATGTGCTCTTCCCCTACAAGTAATGTAAAATCACTGAAGTGATGGGGGGCTATGCTTTTAGAGTAATGCAATAAGATTTTACTTTAAGTTTGTATGTTTCTTGATGAGGGGGTGTGTTTTTAAAGTGGCTGTTAGTTGTAATTGGTTTATAGTGTTTTAAAATTGTGTATATAACTGACTGTTGAAGACGTAATTTTGTCTGATGAAGAAAGGTTTATCATTGTGAAAGCGCTAACATATTTTTAATAAATCACTGTCCTGTAGCAGTTTGGTGTGAATTGATGTCTTCAGCAGCTTGTTTCAACATGGATTATTAACTGGGTTTGCCGTTTCTACTATTTGGTAAAAAAAGATACACATGAACACTCTTGTGGCAAGTTAAAGCTTCTGAATAATTCATAAGTAAAATAAAAATACCCTTTAAATCTCCTGCTGAATGTGGAAGCTGTATAAAAATTTCTACCCATCTTCCTGTATAGTGTGACAAACTTAATTATGTAAGAGTGGAAAATTGCTGAGTAAATTGCATAGCTGTCAAATTGTTAACTTAGTGGTTTTATAAGACATTTACATAATGGTCATTACTTTAAATTACCAAATTATTGACAGTTATATAACTGATTTGCAGGTGTTTTCATTTTATAAGTTAAATCTTCAGTGATTTTTTTTCCCCCGACTTCCTTGTGTAAGTACATTCTGGTGTCACGTGATAATTAACGCGGGGCGGGGGGGGGGGCATTTTTATAGTGCATTTGTATGTAATTGGAGTTTTAAACGGGTATTACTTCACATACTTATTAAGAAAATTTGGCTTGCCAAAAGGTGTTTAAATGCAAATGAAACATGTGGAAAGCTGGAATTGCACTGAAGTATTTTGCATTTAAGTATTTCTTGCACCCAAGGGTATAGCTAGGCATACTTGTACACTACAGAATACATTTTTCCTTTGCATCACTCAAACATTGTAGGTTTTAACAGGTTATATTATGTCTACAAATATCTAAAGTAATGTGCCTCAAATGATGTACAATTTGCTTACACAGAGGATTGCTAATTTAAAAAATTAAAAAAAAACAATAGTTTGAGGGGAAAATGATGTGTACTGAGGGAGGAGGCAACATTTTGAAAGATATGTACATTTTTGTAATGCCATGTGGGTTGGGGGCAGTAAAAATAGCTTGCAAGTATAAAATGGAATTTTCTGGCTACACTGCACTTAGACCAGTTAAGTGATCTCTGAGTTCTGGGAAGCACGTACTTTTAAATGTAAAATGATCAAACCTGACTTGTACATTTTAGTGCATGGGTAAATTATTAAAACATGATTGTGTCCTCCTCCTATTCATAAAATGACATACGGGCAAGTATTTCTTCACTGTTAAGGTGCTTTGGTAAGGCAGAGCAGCTGTATGCTGAATGGCTACAAAAGATGTAAAAGTCCTACTTCGCAAGCATTGCGTTGTATTGATACTGTTGGGATTGTGACGAGTTCAAACAAGCATGGTGTCTTACAATGGCAGCTACACTACCATGTGTCTGGCCAGACTGGCTGAAAACAACCTAGTGACAAACCATTTTTTATCATTCGTTATACATTTGATGTAATTTTACAGTACCAACCCCTTACCTAAAATATTTTGAGAATAAGCTCGTCATGCCAGATGGCAGCCTCCTTTGCAAGTGAAATTAACAGAAAATACAGTTTGAAAATAGTTTTTGTGACATGTACTGTAAACATAAGTTATGTTGTCGGTTTCATTCAATAGATGTAAATTTGAATGCCCTTCACTTTGTTGCAAAATGAGCCAGTCACATTACCAAACACCATATTCTGCCTGTGCCTAGTACCTTTCTGTGCGTTTGTATCCAAGTATATATGACACTTGCATCCTTTCCATAATGCATACGCTCACTTCAGCTTCAGTTAGCTGTATAATGTAAATAATTTCTCATACCGGATGCTTACCTGCCCTTACATTATTGCATTGTTCTTCTTCTTGTAAACGTATTACAGTAACACCCTGTGTGTGTTGAATAAAGTAATGTTATTGCTGTACTTTTCTGTAGGCTGAGACTGAAGTTGATCTGTGATAGTCTTCTGCCCTGGTTAACAAATTAAAATAAATGCATTTGAAGATTGTGATTAAATATTGTGCATTAATGAATTATGATAGCCTTGACTTATTTGACATAATTTGTAATGTGTTTTGTGAACTTCAGGTTAGATGAATTGTACTATGGGGGCATATCTATAGTGGAACTTTGCCCTAAATTGTAGGTGTTAAATGTAAAAGTGGCAATTTAGCTGAGGCTGTGTACAAATTAGGGTTATACATTCCTAAAGACTTGTAGAGCAACTCTTCTTACTGAAATTAAGCTTAACCAGTGAGCAGTTTGTGCCCGTTGTTAAGAACTGCTGGGGCATTGTAAGTCAGTCCACTGCAGAATGCTGGACTTGCAAGGGCAGTGACCATTTATTTTTCAAGCAGCATCCACATCATAGTGCTCGGCATTTGAAAAATGGCAAAATTATCCCTTTCACACCTCTACACTGCCAGAGCTCTGAATCTGTTTTTTTTTTTTAAAGGGGAAAGTGATTTGTTGACATTAGCTTTTAAGATGCTGTAGAGTTGGCCAGCTTACAAGCAGTAAAAAATGCTATAAAGCACACACTCCAGACTCATTGCTGCCAATTGTGTACAAGTAAGCAAGTCTCAAATCCACAGCCATTCCAGCACCTCAAGGACAGCATTAGGATCAGTAAAATCTTTAATGCGAGACCTAGCCAAAACGGGGGAGGGGGTGGCAGTTCCATGTTGATGGGGCTAATAGGGAGAAGAAACAAATAGTTTTGTTCCTAAGGGTTTTAGCTTTGAATACAAATTTGTACTGTTTCTGACACAGTCATATGGTACTGGATTAGTTTATACACTGACACACAGTGGTGATTAGTGTGGAGCTGGATTAGTTTATACACTGCCTTTGGTGCAGACTTAGCACAGTGGTGCAGCAGTTAACGTTGTTGCTTCACAGCAAGCGGTTCTCCCGTTCGATTCTTGACTGGAGTGCCTTCTGTGTGGAGTCTGCATGTCCTCCCAGCGGTCGAGTGACATTAGAAATGCAGGTAGGTGCGAGCGTGAATGGATGTGCCTTCCTTGAAGGTTGGGCATTGGGCTGGCAACTCGGCACCATAAAAATCCACTACCAATCATTAGCGGACCAGAGTTCTGCTGTGGCAACCCCTAACTGGGAAAAGCCGAAAGACATTACATTACTTTTACTGCCATGTGGTACTGGATTAGTTTATACACTGCCATGTGGTGCTTGATTAGTTTATACGCTGTTGTAGTTCTGGATTAATTTTTACACTGCTGCATGGTGCTGGGTTAGTTTGTACACTGTCGTGCTGGGTTAGTTTGTACGGTGTTGCACGGTGCTGGGTTAGTTTGTACGCTGTTGCGCTGTGATGGGTTAGTTTGTATGCTGTTGCGCTGTGCTGGGTTAGTTTGTACGCTGTTGCGCTGTGCTGGGTTAGTTTGTACGCTGTTGCGTGGTGCTGGGTTAGTTTGTACGCTGTTGCGCAGTGCTGGATTAGTGTGTGCTGAATTTGTTTAAACAATGCCGTGTTGTACTGGATTAGTTTATACGTGGTAACACACCCTTCTCCAGTAGAGTTCTGAGCTTTATGGACTAGATAATTAGTTCTAGAGTCTTTGCTTAAAATTATTAAGGAAATGCTGAGATTTTTCTACAGTCTGGCATTTGAAAAGCAGAGCAGTTGATAGGGTAGTTAGATGAGCAGTGATCTGCTTCCTCAAACTCTTCACAAGCTGTTGATATAAAGATCATGTTAGTTGCTGCAGGAATTTATAGGATTTGACTGCTGGTTACTGTACATAAATTTCCCAGAATGCCTCAAGGCACTAATTGGGGTTGCACCTTTGATAAAATCCTCCATTTTGTGATAACAGTACAAGAATCCTTTGCATAGCTTTCAGACAGAGGGTGCAAGAGTTCACTGCATTGATCAACATGTATGATGATGTTAGAGAGCATAGCAGACATTCCTAGACCAGATCTGTCCATTTCTGGGTACCCCAAGTTTTGTAAAGATGAAAAAGCAAGTGAAAATTGCAGCACAAAACAAGCACCCCCAGTTTGTAATAGGGTGTCTGCAAGTGTTCTTAAGACATTTTAAAGGAAGGTCTTAATATTTATTTTATCGTAAACTTTTTTGCTCTATTCCATGGAGTGGATATGAAAACTGTTTACTGCTGTTTCTCCTGTACCATCCAGTAAAAGAGGATAAATATAGATAAGTGGGTGTAGGTATAGATAACAAGCAAACACTCTGTGGAAGTCATTCAAAAAATTGCCATTCTCATCACATTTCCATCAGTAAAGTAAGTAAAAAACTGCCTATGAGCTGGAGTTACCAGCCCTTCAAAAGAGCTACCCACTTTATCCCTGAGTCCAGCAAATTTACTCCTGCTTCGTCATACCTCCAGAAATGGTTGCAGTTGAGGTATTTTGTGAATTTGCACATTTCAGTTCTTTTACCCACATGTAGTGCATTCTGGTTGCTTACCCTGCAGTCTCCACTTGATCTGGTGTTAGAAGGGGAATAATACACTTTGTAGATGCATGTATACTTACTTGAGCATCATGGTAGAAAATGTCCACTTGAATCAAAAGCATTTCATTTGACAGTCACCATTAGCAATTGCCAGCTTTGATGTCTGGACTTCATCATGCAGAGCCATTGTAGCAGCCTTCCTTGTCGCAGACATAGAAAGCGTTCAGTATTCCCTTTCGTAGACATTTAGATCCTAGTAGTGTCTTCACATTAATCTGAAGAAGAGAGCAGATGGAGAGCTGGACTTTTTAAAAGGCTTCATATCATGGGCAATTTCGGAAAAATTCTTCCTTGCTGCATTGAGTTCATTAGGACAGGACTGGATTTTTTTGGAAACAGAAAACTTTTCGCTGTCTGCACAGTGTGCATGTTTGTGACTTGTATCAGAGAGCTGTTAAGTGGTGTGTGAAGGTAATCTAAAGTTTGCAGGTGACTGCAAACTGGGTGTTAACATATCACTCAGTGACATCCAAACTCACCAAAATGAGCTCTCCATAGTAAGGTATTGGTGTACTAAACTGAGCTTGAACTAAATGTTAGAAAGTGTAGTATCACTTTCCTTAGACAGCCCCTTCCATAATCATACTGTATAGACAACCCATTACAGTAAACTATCAAGCAACCAGGGAAAAAAATCAAATACAGTACACTGTTCATGTGTTGCACTTTCTCCCCCCCCCCCCCCGAAACATACCTTACATTTTTAGAGTTTTAAAAAGAATAAATTCCCTCTCTCCCCAACCGAAGAACAAGTCAAACCAAAATAAATAGTATAGGGTACAGTGTTATTCAAGCCTGTTAATAGTAACTCTCAAGCAACCAGAAACTACAGTTACACAGCATCTATCAATCCCCACAGGTGCCATTTAACCAAGAGTTTACTGTACCACAAAACAAATATCTAGTCAGGGGTTTGGGGACCTGTTGTAGGAGCTGCTTCTGTTTTGACCATCATGTGATGGCACTTGTCAGCAAACACTTTTATTTAGCCTAGCTAATTGCCAGGAGAGTATCATTATGTAATCAGTGTCTTGTACCTGGCATTGTGATTATAGGTTCATAGGTAAGTAATAGGCTATCTGCCCGAGGGCATTTAATAAGCCTAGCCAGAATGTGTTGGCTTTCGCCGCCCCCTTAGATTAGTTCTCTGTGCCTCTGTCCAGCAGAGCCATTAGTTCCCTGTGACTCTGTCCGACAGAGCCACTGCAGTGATTCCCCGGGTTATATTTGCTGTTTCCCATCCACTAGTCAAGTTTTGTCTTGAAGAGTGTTAATGAGGGGCACTGCCTAATGTAGATTGGAATCCTGTTCCAAAGCATGGGGAGTCTCTGGGACAGGAATCTATCCCTGCAGCACGTCCGATTTATCGTTGTGGTGAGGTTTATATCCCTAGAGCGTGTGGCTCTTGGGGATTTGTTTTTTTTTTTTTTTAGGAGGAGCATGTCCATCAATTCTGGGTTGGACATGGCCTTGTATATCAGGCAGAGATCACCTCTGAGTAAGCGGTATGCAACCGAGTACAGCTGGAGTTTCTTCAGTCAGGCTGCATATGGTATCTGTTTGAGGCCAGTAATCCTTTTGGTGAGGGACTTCTGTGGTCTTTCCATCTGTTGCAGGTGTCTTGTAAGATACATCCCAAGTGGGTGTTGTACTCTATAATGGGTCTGATGAGTGAGGAGTAGAGGAGCACAATAGCCTCTTTTGTTCTAGATGTGAACCCTTTTGTGATTAGGTGGGCCACATAGAAGGATTTTCTAACCACCTTGGCAATATGATTATCAAAGGAGGGATTATTATCTACTTGGGTCCCCAGATCCCTTATTACATTTTCTGTATTTAGGGGACTACCACGTATGTGGTAGTTTGCTGGTACTTTGTTTTTTCCAAAGGGGATGACTATGCACTTTTTGGAATTTAGCTTGAGGCCATGATTTTGACACCAGGTATCTATCTCAGTGAGACCCTTCTGGAGGATGTCTGTATCATCCGGAGAGTCAGTTATGGCCCCAAGTTTGCAGTCATCTGTGAACCTGGTCAGCCATAGTCCTCCTGTGCTTGCATGTACCTCTGAGAAATATGTACCAAACAGGAGGGGTCCCAGGACTGAGCCCTGTAACCGGGTTAGTCATACCTGGAGCCTGCAACTCTCACCATGTGGGTTCTATCCGTGAGCCATTTGGCAACCCATCTCGTGACATAGGGGTTTATGTTCAGGCTGGTGAGCTTGTCTATAATACCAGAATGGGGAATGGTGTCAGAAGCCTTTGCGAGGTCCAGGTAGGCTGTGTGGACCTCCTTTCCCTCGTCTAAGGCCTTGGTAACTGTCTCAAAGAAGTCCACCAGGTTTAGGAGGCATGATCTGCCCTTAACAAAGCCAAACTAGGTAGGGTCCAATGTTTGGAGGTGCCCAATGTCTCTTTTAATGAGTTCCATGATGATGCGCTCCATAGCCTTGCAGACCAGGCTAGTCAGGCTTCTAGGGCAATAGTTCCCGGGGTCCGCTGTGGCTCCACCTTTGTGGAGCGGGATAACTGTAGCTGTGCGCCACTCTATGGGGTACATAACCTGTAGAGAGGCTGAGTTTGAACAGTGTGTTTAGGTGAGGGGTTAGTTCATTTTGGAGCTCATGTAAGACACAGCCTGGGACACCATCCGGTCCCATTGACGCTGTTCATAGGTAGATAGTAGGCTATCTACCCGAAAGCATTTATAAGCCTAGCCAGAATGTGTTGGCTTTCACCACCCCCTTAGATTACATCCCTGTGCCTCTGTCCAGCAGAGCCACTGAAGTGATCCCAGAGGTAAACTTTCTGTTTCCCATCCACTTGTCAAGGTTTCTTTTGAAGTGTTAGCGAGGAGCTCTGCCTAATGTAGATTGGGATCTTGTTCCAAAGCATGGGAAGTCTCTGGGACAGGAATCTATCCCTCCAGCACATCCTATTTATTGTTGTGGTGAGGTTTACATCCCTAGAGCGTGTGGCTCGAGGGGATAAGGTTTTCTTTAGGTGGAGCATGTCCATCAATTCTGGGTTGGACATGGCCTTGTATGTCAGGCAGAGATCACCTCTGAGTAGGCAGTATGCAACCAAGTACATCTGTAATTTCTTCAGTCGAGCTGCATAGGGCATCTGTTTGAGGCCAGTGGTCCTCTTGGTGAGGTACTTCTGTGGTCTTTCCAGCTGTTGCAGGTGTCTTGTAAGGTACATCCCAAATGGGGCGTTGTTCATAGGTTGGTACTAGGCTATCAGCCCTAGGGCTTATACAAGCCTAGCCATAACAATTCCCTGGTTATTTCTTCCCACACTGTTTACTTCCCAGGACTCCTGTATTTTTGGCTTTGGATAGGGCT
Organism: Protopterus annectens; assembly: GCF_019279795.1. NCBI lineage: Eukaryota > Metazoa > Chordata > Ceratodontiformes > Protopteridae > Protopterus > Protopterus annectens. The sequence goes on from NC_056751.1 coordinate 754,634,142, forward strand.
GTTTTAACCTGTGAGTCATTGATTGTCAAGGCTCTACATTCTTCCTGTATGGTTATGGGCCCTTTAGGGGGTGAAGTTTGCACTAAACGTGTCTGCCAGAATGTTGGCAATATCAGTAAGTTCAGTGTATTTTGTGCCATTCTCCACTAACTCAGAGCAGATCTGAGAGTTTCCACTTAGGTTCTTGACATAGTTAAAGAACACTTTGTGGTTATCTTTGGAAATTTTTTCCTTTGAAGCTAGCCTTAGATGATTTTATTAGGGATAATAGTTTCTTGCTGATACTGATCAGGGATGTCTTTCCTTCTTGAGATTTTACTCTTTTCTGTACTAGTTTCCTCCTTCTATTGTATAGCTTGTTTATGGCAGGGGTCCACCAGACTGGTTTCCTTTTCTTGGAGGAGTGAGTCTTGGTTTTACTTGGGATAGCACAATCCATGCATTTTTGCAGGTGATCATAGAGTGCCTTCATGAGGGATTCAGCAGCTTGGACAGCATTGTCCTTTAGCATGGTGGCTGTGAACCTTTCCACCTCGGTCTTAAGTGACGTGAAGTTTGCTTTTGAAACGTTTTTCTAGGTTTCCTTGATTGGTTGTGGGGGCGGAATGTGGATATCCAGAGTGATTAGTCTATGGTCTGATCTAACCTGCGAGGGGTTGACCTCCGGTGTAGAACACCAGTCGCCCATGTTGGTGATGACCAGGTCCAATATGTTGTCACCTCTGGTGGGGGTGTTGACCAGTTGATCCAGGGCATTCGAGATTATAAATTCTAGGAAACGTTGGGCAAGGGAGTTAGTACTTGAGTAGTTCTCCCAGTTAATGTTTAGGTAATTGAAATCACCCAATATTAGGGTGTTTGGTAGAACCTTCATATTTTCCAGTGTCTCCAGAAACACAGAATGGGGGTCCTGGGTCATGGTGGGTGATCTGTAGCAAGCTACAATTTGAATTGCAGTTTTGCCCATTGTTAGTTGCACATGGATGATCTCTGAGGCATTGTGCTGTGCCACTAACTTGGAGGAGTGGGTATCCTTGATGAATATGGATACAGCCCCGCCTTTTGTGTTTCGGCCCGGGTTCTGTGGCCGAAAAGTATGGTATGAGTTATAGCCTGGTAGTGCTGGGGTGCTCTCTGGATCCTTAAACCAGGTTTCTGTTACTGCACATATATCGATGTTCTCCATACTGAGGAGTGCCTCGAGTGCATGCATTTTGAGGTTTAGACTTCTGGCGTTGATTAGCATTACTCTCAGTTTTTGGTTACTTGTGCTATTTACGGTGGTGGGTTTGTCTTTTGAGCCTTGCCTAAAAAATGCACTATGGGGGCGGCAAAAGCCTTGGCCAGTATTCAAAAGCCTAAGGGTGACAGGTGCAAGCCCATCTTTTGCGAAGCAATGTGGCTTGTCGAGCATGTCATCCCAGGTAGACAGATACTGGATCCCCTTTGAATGACACCAGAAACTTAGCCAATTGTTGAACTTGATCATTTTTTCTTTATACTGTGGCCACCATTCTTGATGAGGGCAAGATGCTACTCAGGGTCAGGGTCATACTGGCCTGGGCTACATGATGAGAGAGCTCTTCCATGTCCCTTTTTATGTAGTCCAGGGAGGTACATCTCAGGTCATTCACACCAACACGGACAATGACAAAGTCGTATTTGCACTTGTTCTGGAGTGACCTGAGTGCTTGTGTTATGTGGTGGATCCTGGCACCCAACAGGCAGCTAACTGTAACCTTCTCCTTGTCCAGCCTAGTTAGTGGGACATCAGTGTGCCTGACTATAGAGTCGCCTATTACTAGTGTGTTTAGTATGTTATTTTGCCTTAAGGGCTGTGATTGCGTGGCACACTGATTATGTGAAGTATGTGTTTCATGGTTTGTGATGGAGTGTGGAGGTTGCTTGGATGTCTGCTTTGGAGGTCTCTGTTGCTTTTGCAGATTTTTATTCAGAGCTTCCAAGTATGTTTTTGTGTATTTATGTGTGTTATTTGCCGGTGCTGGTTTCATAAATCTATGTGAGACTGGTGGTGTGATGCAAGTAATTCCCTACTCCTCTTGACTGCCTGGTCCAGTCTTGGGTTGAGAGAGCTTTGCCTCCAGTTTGGCTGTATAATTGCATCTCTCGCATACATTATTGTTTGGTGGTAGGAGGAGAGAGTTGTCTGTGTACATACAGTACAAAAGAAATGTAGTATAATCCAATACAATAAAAATTACATTAGAAATACTATACAAAGAAAGTTGAAAGAACAAACTGCTACAAGATGCTGCAAATATATTACTACACATCTAGACGATTCTATACAGTTAAAACATTACAGACAGTAATAGTCACTCTCACCATACTATGACGTAGACAGTGTCCATAAAAGTAGTACATAGGTAGTGCATTGCGTGACATTGACTGTAATAGTACAGTCAAATAGAATGTTAGTTTCAGTTAGGAAAACAGCAGCCAGAAAGTTAGTGATGCATATAGATAGTGAGAGAGACTTAAGAAGAACAGAAGCAATAAAGCCTGAGCAGTAGCTTAAGGATATGGTATAGAAGCAGAGAATTAGAGAGGATCTTGCAGTCTGTGAGGGATTGAAATGTGATAGAAGAGGCAGACCTGAGCATTAGGCAGGCTTTATGTAGGAGCAGAGCCATGTATTTTTGAGATTATTTTTTTAGGCCAATTATCACGTAAAACTCCCACTTTGGGATTCATTTTGCTAAACATATCAATCAGACAAAAAGATCACAGGCCTAAAGTCCTTGAGCTACCAAGAAAAGCTTGGAGCTCTGTTCCTTTCATTCATTGTCCTAATAGACTTTTTCAGGAAAGATCTCTGTCTTTCTTACCAAACCATTAGAGATCCAGTTGTTCTAGACCTTTGAGAGGTTGAGTGCACATGTATCTTTTGACCACACCTTAACCAGCCTCCCAAGCATTGCCTGGTTAAGTGACTTGCTAAGGTTTACACAGTAGGCAGCTGAGGGCTGTGGGAATCAAACTCTATAACACACAAATTACAGCTCACACACTTCACCTTCTGTGACAACTGCTAAACAATATAAACCATTCAGATTTGTAAGCCATCAGACTTGGCCCCTCAAGCATTCAAGTCCGTCCAGAATAACAAATTGCAAATGTGCACTGATGGATGACTTGACAACTTTTTGTTGTCTCCTTAGATAAAGCAGAGCTTTATCTTTATGTCTTTGCAAGAAGCCATAATTGCGGAAATTGACTCAGAAAAGATCACCAAATGTTAGAACTGGGAATATTCACAGAAAGCATTAGAAAATGCCTTTCAGCAGATTTTCAAAGCAGATATCCCAGTCTGTATAATGATAACCTGATTTCCAAATACTCAGGTCTTAGTTTTATCATTAGATAACACTGAACTTGTTTGCGTCCACATCCACTTGAAAACTCCTTCTTTAATGTAATTTGATTTGTCAAACTCATGGAATGCTCACATAATAACACACTCAAGAGGATTGTATTGGTTAATGAGTTCTGCTCTGTGTAACTCTTTCGTTCTTGTATGCCTTTCCTTGTGCTAATTTTTTAAAAAAGTACCTTTTCCCTCTCATTGTCTGCTTTGAAGTCATTATCTAGCTAGCTGTTGGATAAAGTAGAGTATTTTACACTCTGGCAAGCTCTTTTCTGTGTTTTTACATCAAGAGGACAGGATTTTCCATCTAGTTGCACTGGGTGGCAGCTTGGTCTTTACAGGTTGGGAAACACACTAGAGATTCCTGCATGTGGTTGTTTTATTGGCAAGAAAACTGATTAGTTTACCTTGTTTATAGTGTCTTTATAAATTCTGCACAATTGAGTGACTCTTGGCTAATTTCTACAAAGCGAAGAATTTGAATAATCACACTTTTATAAGCTGCTTAAAGTACACTGCTGTTATCTTGAATTGGATATTGTCTTTCCTTAATGTTAAGTTTGTTTGTAGTAGCATTTCACTCAGGACACACTTACTGTGCTAGCTCCTCCACAAGAGGACTGTCATTATTCATCTAGTAGCAGTAGGTGTTTGCCTGGTCTGTCTGAATTGGGAAGCACACAAAAGGTGTGTAGGTGTAGTTGTTTTATTGGCCAGCTCTCCTCACATTGGACAGTGCTGACATCTGTGGAGTTATTGAAACATGATTGAAAACCCTGGAAAGCACTTCTGCAGTGCATGGCGATAAAGCCTTTCACATGTTTAGACCGCCCACTGAACATGAGAGAAAAAGGCAGAGGTGTATCTATCTACATAAAGCATTAGCTCACCTCAAGGCTGGTCAAGCAATATGACATGCTTGAGCTACTCCATGTCCAACTAACCATTGAAAAATCCATTACCATATCCTTGCTAGCTACAGGTCCCCCCATTATGAAACAGGAAACCCATACATCATACCTGAAGTTACTAGAATCACTCCCCATCCAGCCCAGTGCCATACTCATGGGTGATTTTAACTACCCCTCCATTAATTGGGAGGTATACATGACCACTAACATGCAGGCCCAAAGATTTCTTCACGTTGTAAATCCAAATGCCCTGGAGCAGCTAATCTGCATTCCCACTAGGGGAATAAATATCCTAGATCTGGTACTCACAAATATGGGAGAGTGATGCACTCCCTTGGTGTTACGTCTTTATTGGTAAGATCAGATCCCACAGTGGTTTCCCTTAAAATAAAGGTAAAGCTAGTCAGCCCATCTTACCCTAAAACTTTTAAGAACCTCTCTAAGGTAAATTACCCCCTAGTAACAGATGGCATAGCTAGTTTCCAAGCTCCCCCAAATCCAGAAAACACAAACTTATGTAGAGGTGTAGCCAAAAGCCCTGTACGATCATATAAACAACTGCATTGAAACAACAGTACCAGACCAAAATAAACCCAAGTTAAACCACAAAAACAAGCCACCCTAGTGAACCCTTCTGGTATTACTAGGTTGTACAACAAAAGAAAGGATATCCTGTCAAAGTAAGAGAGAATGTACACGACAGAGAAAAAAAACCCTCGTTAGTCTAAACAAGGGAATTAAGGAACTAGTCAGGTCTGTGAGAGCAAACGGAGGGAGAGAATGTACACGACGGAGAAAAAAGCCCATCGTTAGTCTAAACAAGGGAATTAAGGAACTAGTCAGGTCTGTGAGAGCAAACTGAGGGAGAGAATGTACACGACAGAGAAAAAAGCCCCTCATTAGTCTAAACAAGGGAATTAAGGAACTAGTCAGGTCTGTGAGAGCAAACTGAGGGAGAGAATGTACACGACGGAGAAAAAAGCCCATCGTTAGTCTAAACAAGGGAATTAAGGAACTAGTCAGGTCTGTGAGAGCAAACTGAGGGAGAGAATGTACACGACAGAGAAAAAAGCCCCTCGTTAGTCTAAACAAGGGAATTAAGGAACTAGTCAGGTCTGTGAGAGCAAACTGAGGGAGAGAATGTACACGACAGAGAAAAAAGCCCCTCATTAGTCTAAACAAGGGAATTAAGGAACTAGTCAGGTCTGTGAGAGCAAACTGAGGGAGAGAATGTACACGACGGAGAAAAAAGCCCCTCGTTAGTCTAAACAAGGGAATTAAGGAACTAGTCAGGTCTGTGAGAGCAAACTGAGGGAGAGAATGTACACGACGGAGAAAAAAGCCCCTCATTAGTCTAAACAAGGGAATTAAGGAACTAGTCAGATCTGTGAGAGCAAACTGAGGGAGAGAATGTACACGACGGAGAAAAAAGCCCCTCATTAGTCTAAACAAGGGAATTAAGGAACTAGTCAGGTCTGTGAGAGCAAACTGAGGGAGAGAATGTACACGACGGAGAAAAAAGCCCCTCGTTAGTCTAAACAAGGGAATTAAGGAACTAGTCAGGTCTGTGAGAGCAAACTGAGGGAGAGAATGTACACGACAGAGAAAAAAGCCCCTCATTAGTCTAAACAAGGGAATTAAGGAACTAGTCAGGTCTGTGAGAGCAAACTGAGGGAGAGAATGTACACGACGGAGAAAAAAACCCCTCGTTAGTCTAAACAAGGGAATTAAGGAACTAGTCAGGTCTGTGAGAGCAAACTGAGGGAGAGAATGTACACGACAGAGAAAAAACCCCCTCGTTAGTCTAAACAAGGGAATTAAGGAACTAGTCAGGTTTGTGAGAGCAAACTGAGGGAGAGAATGTACACGACGGAGAAAAAAGCCCCTCATTAGTCTAAACAAGGGAATTAAGGAACTAGTCAGGTCTGTGAGAGCAAACTGAGGGAGAGAATGTACACGACAGAGAAAAAAGCCCCTCGTTAGTCTAAACAAGGGAATTAAGGAACTAGTCAGGTCTGTGAGAGCAAACTGAGGGAGAGAATGTACACGACAGAGAAAAAAGCCCCTCATTATTCTAAACAAGGGAATTAAGGAACTAGTCAGGTCTGTGAGAGCAAACTGAGGGAGAGAATGTACACGACGGAGAAAAAAGCCCCTCGTTAGTCTAAACAAGGGAATTAAGGAACTAGTCAGGTCTGTGAGAGCAAACTGAGGGAGAGAATGTACACGACAGAGAAAAAAGCCCCTCATTATTCTAAACAAGGGAATTAAGGAACTAGTCAGGTCTGTGAGAGCAAACTGAGGGAGAGAATGTACACGACGGAGAAAAAGCCCCTCGTTAGTCTAAACAAGGGAATTAAGGAACTAGTCAGGTCTGTGAGAGCAAACTGAGGGAGAGAATGTACACGACAGAGAAAAAAGCCCCTCATTAGTCTAAACAAGGGAATTAAGGAACTAGTCAGATCTGTGAGAGCAAACTGAGGGAGAGAATGTACACGACGGAGAAAAAAGCCCCTCGTTAGTCTAAACAAGGGAATTAAGGAACTAGTCAGGTCTGTGAGAGCAAACTGAGGGAGAGAATGTACACGACGGAGAAAAAAGCCCCTCGTTACTCTAAACAAGGGAATTAAGGAACTAGTCAGGTCTGTGAGAGCAAACTGAGGGAGAGAATGTACACGACAGAGAAAAAAGCCCCTCATTAGTCTAAACAAGGGAATTAAGGAACTAGTCAGGTCTGTGAGAGCAAACTGAGGGAGGGAATGTACACGACGGAGAAAAAAGCCCCTCGTTAGTCTAAACAAGGGAATTAAGGAACTAGTCAGGTCTGTGAGAGCAAACTGAGGTAAAAATAGTCTCCAACACTAAGGCAACACCCACCAACGTGAGGAATTAATTGTAGATGGCATCAACTGTACTTGGCCAGAAAATATAGCAAGTCTGCTGGCCAGCAGATTCAGCTCTGATTTCACCTCCTCATCACCCCCAGTTCTCCCACAAGAAATAACCCGTACCACCAATTTTCAAAGAATGTGTTGCCACTGCACCCTTCTAGAGCTAAAACATGGCTTCAATGGGGCTTGACAGTACATCAGATTGTCTCTTAAACAGCTTAAAGCAGGACTTTTCAGGCCTATTAGGATCTCTCTCTAACCACAGCCTCCAGACTGCCTTTGCCCAGATAGAATGGAGGACCGCAACAGTCATCCCTTTATATAAAGGGGGGACCATCTACTACCCCAGGAAATTACAAACCCATAAGTTTGACTGGTCTTATGTAAGGCCATGGAAAGAATAGTCCTGGACCTGATAAATTATGACACCTGCAAACACTGGTCCCGACTCAGTTCGAATTTGTCAAAGGTAAGTCATGCCAACTGAATCTGGTAGATTTCTTTTAGAAAGTCTCTAAGGCCATGGATGAGGGTAAAATAGTACAGTACCTCCTGCCTTGACCTGGCCAAGGCATTTGTCACAATACCCCACTCTGGTATTATAAATAAACTCACAAAACTGGGCATAAATCCCTGTATCAGCAGATAGAGAGCCAGTTTACTCACAGCGAGGACATATGTGGTTAAAGTGGGTGAATCCAGATTCAGAAGAGGCCAGTTACTAGTGGTGTGTGCCACAAGGCTCCGTGCTGGGACCACTCCTGTTTCTGAAGTCAAGGCTAAGAAGGCCTCTGAATGACAAAGTTTGCCAGTGACTGCAAGCTGAGGTCAATCATTTGATCCCCCAACAATGTAGATATCCTTCAGGAGGGTCTGTCAGACAAGTGATTGGTGACAGAACCATGGCTTAAAACTAATGCAAAAAGATGCATTATCATACCCTTTGGGAAGTCAAATACTCTTGCAAATTACAACATCAATAGCACACCCCTAAGAGTAGAATCAGAGGTGAGAGATTTAGGTACACAGCCTGAACTTTGACCGCCATGTGTCCACAGTGGCAAGGAAGACCTCCTATGTGGTACAATTTATAAGTAAAGGTATGGCATCCAGATCCAAGGAAGTTATAGTCCCGCTTTACTCAACCCTCATTAGACCAGTAATCGAGTACAATGTGCCATTTGTCATGTACTTGACTAGGCATTTACAGCAGCTGGAGTGACCTCAAAGGTTCTTCACAAAGCAAATACAGGGTGTAAACATATCCTCTGTACATAAACTAAAAGCTCTATCCCTTTACTCTGTCTCCTACTGATTTATTAAGGGGTGACCTATGCCTCACCTACAAGGTACTCACTAATCCAGCCCAGTTGGAGTGGTTACACATCCACAAAGTCAAGCATTGAGGGTCACCTGATCTAGGGATCTAAACTTAGTCAGCGACTCAAACAAAACATGCTGGAGAGACAGATATGCGTCTGAGATCACCCCTTCTTTGGAACAGGCTTTATATTAATGTTGAGCAGAGCTCTTCTGTGGCCCTCTTCAAACGCAGTTTGAATCAATGGATGAGGACTTGCAAATTCATACCAAGGGTAGCACGTATGTCCCTTATGGATGGGGGCAGTTTGTAAGATACTGAAGGCATAGGCACAAACCCACACTATCCTCTTGCTGCTGGAGGGCCATATATTGGGTAAAATCTGGGTATATTGGTTAGGCTTGTTAGAGCCGTTAAGCCATTAGCCTGGTAATCTCCTATGAAAAGCAATCCCTAAAATCCTTGCGTCCACACAGTGCTGTAAGCTTAAAGTGGGCATCTTAGGCCTTTATTAATTTAAGCAGCAATAACTGGAGGAAAAACTAGCTACATGCAGTCAGTGAAACATTTTCTGTAGTAATGCAAAGTTTATTTTTGTGAAGAGGAAGGGATACAGTGATGGTAAGTGCTAGACCTGCTGCTTAGAAATCTTATGCTTCACGGGGGGGGGGGGTCTTTGTGTCGTATACTGATACTTGTCCTAGCGTCTCATTGTCCACCCAGTTCCCATTCTTGGATGACTGTTTACAAGCTAGTTGCATCTTCAAACCCAGATTTACTGTACTTGTCCAGCTATTTAAGTAACCTCTAAACTACTTGATAGTTTCTTGGGTGGTTGATTTGTTTGTGAAACTCCTTGTGTTAACACATGTTGCTTTGAGTCCTTTATATGTGTTTGCTCTAGGCTTCTCTTCCCTCAAAGTTACTGTAAACTGCAGTTTAACAACTTGCTGTCCGTCTATCCTTATTACTTCGTATGTACATATGAACCCACATTCACAGTGACACGCCAGTTAGCACTGCTCCCTCACAGGGCTTGATTTTCCTCTTCAGTTTTCATCTGCACCCCCCCCCCCCGCATTTGCTTGGGTCATTACCTGGTACTTCAGTTTCCTTTCCACTCTAAGGATGTGCCATTGGTGAGCTGGTGATGTCCTGAAGTGCTTGTAGATCATGTGTGTATGTGAGACTGTATGTGAATACACGTGCTGTGGTGAAATGACAGTCCATTGTGTACCCACATCATCTTCAGCTTATCTTTGCATGTGTGTGTGATTGTGGATTAAAATACAAAATCATCAAAACACAGCTGAGCAAACAAAAACCCCAGATTGCAAAAGGAAAACAGTTTCCTTTTGCAATCTGTGAGCTAAAAGCCTATCACTACATTCAGACCAATTTGCCTGAGTAGTAATAAGGTTGTGGAACAGGTTTTTGTAAGGTAGGATTTAAGATTGGGGTTAGGGTCACCACATATTAGTAACATGATGGGTGAAGCCTCCCTGCCCACCCTTACTAATGCATGCTAAACCTAACACTGTTTCTGCCCCTAACCTCCAGCCTTGCACCATACCTTAAACTACCACGAGATAAGACACTCTTGACATGTACCACTAAAACCACTACACATGCACAGTACTGTTTATCCTCTAGTTCTTTCATAAATCCTACTCCAAAACACTTGCATGTACTTACATGTGTGTTAACAGAAAGTAAAACACACCACAAACACCACCCCACATTCACAGTACTAAATTTACCCCCTTGTTATACCTTAGTCTGCGAACAGACACGCGCACATTTCAAACCTACAGTATCAAAACTTTCGAGATATCCAGCACATTTTAAAATCTGAATCAAAAACACAACACTTTTTCCCCAACTGAAGTTCTGCCTTTGCTACCCTCTCTAGCATGCAACTAGTTGCACTTCCTCTTCACTAAACGTCCTTTACTGCACTTTGTTGACCAAATGTTTAGTCAGTAGAATGACAGTGATTCATGCCTGTGCATGTGTGTGTGTATTTTTTATAAACACTTTTTTTTTAAAGTTCAGAAACTGGCCTTACTTTTTCCCAGCTCCATGCTTTACTGAAAGTAATAGTTTATTGCATTAATTCAGTGAAGTCCGATCTGAATTCATTTTTTTGTAAAGTTTTATTGTTTGACTTTTCTGTTGAAGAAACAAAGTACAGATAAGAAATCCTGCCCTAGCTCTTCTGCATACATATCAGGGCAAAATATATTTCTGGAAGTTCCCCTTTTACACAAGTTATTTATAATTTTTTTGTTCTAGACTGTGGATGAGCGTCCTGTTTATACCGAAGAGGAACTGCGCCGGTATGAGCAGGAACTGAACAGGCAGGAGGCAGAACTAAATAACCGTGCGGAACAGCTGCGCAAGGACCATGAGGAGCTACAGCAGAGACAGCTGGAACTTGATACCCAGAAAAAGGAATACCAACAGGTGCGGCCATTATGATGATGATGAAGGCAATACTGCCTTGTGGTCTTATAGTTTGCTGAATAAGACTTCAGTAATAGAGGAGGCACAGACATCTGACCATCTATTTATCCTTGTATGTTTTTATTTCCCCTTTTAAAGTGACAATTCAGGTTTACTATAAGTTAACTTGATTTTGAACTCTATTCAGTGAATTCATTAAGCTGTCCACAGACATGTTTGACTTGCTACCTTTTTCTATTTTAATGCAAATTTGGAACACAATTCTACACATCCACATATTGCCACATTGGGCATCAGACATGTTCATAGGGTCATAGTGACACCCCGTTTAAGTTCCACATACAGTTTCACAAAATATGCACTTAAGACTGAGCAACTGCTATGTATCCTGATGACGTGACTGCATTCTTGAGCCACATCCTAGCTTCATGGAAGTATGAAAGAAGCCATTACATCTTAAAATTCTATTTCCATTATTGTATTAGGAAATGTACTTGCATTTTAAAACTTTTACTCTCATTGGTCTAAGTTATTCACATAACTGTGCATGAATTAGTTTAACATTCTTGCATTGCTTAACTGCTGCTCTTTTATTTTTTTTTTATTGTCAATTGCTTGCTTGTTAGAATTTTATGAAGCATGGAAATATGTTTGAATAATTGCACAAAAAAGTTGTTTCATTCCTTATTCATTTCTGGCATTTTTGTTCATATTACAGTGGTATTGTTTGTTTTGCTGTATAGTTAACTATTGCATAATGGATGAATTCTCCAGGCTGTCCCCAAAAGTCTTTAATTTGTGTTTCAATGGGGTAGTTCTTGTTCACCAAAAAACAGAAAGTAAGGTGAACATTTAACTCCAAAACAAAGGGAAAACACAAAGCCTTCTTTAGTTACGTCAGAAACCTCCATGATAAAGCCCAAGTTTTTCCGAATTAGTACTTAACGGTATCACTTAAACTGATCCTGTTGACTTTGCCAACCTGCTAGCAGATAGGTTCAGCACAGACTTCACCCCCGTCCCCCACAAAGGCCCATTCGACATCCCTGATACTTGTCCCACACCCGTAGATCACGTGTTAAATGCTCTATCCAAGGCAAAGTACGTAACTTCCATGACCTAATAGTATCCCAGGCTGTATTCTGCACCATCTCCAGCAAGAACTAGCTTTGCCATTGAGCACCCTATTCAACCACAGTTAATTTCAGGCTTCATCTCAGCAGAGTAGAGAACTGCCATTGTCAACCCTTTTCACAAAGGTGTTGGTAATACTGACCCTGGAAACTATTGCCTCATTAGCTTGACAAGTCTAATCTATAAAGCCATGGAGCATATTATTGTGGATTTCATAAACAAGGGCATAGGCAATCTCCAAGCACTTGACCCCACCCAGTTCGGATTTGTCAAGGGCAGATCTTTCCTGTTGAACCTGATTGACTTCTTTGAGACTGTCACCAAGGCACTGGATGAGCAAAAGTCACTACACACAGCTTACCTCGACTTGGCCAAAGCCTTTGACACAATTCCGCACTCGAGCATCATCGAAAAGCTGACGTAACTTGGCGTAAATCCCAGTCTTATCAGGTGGGTGGCCAGCTGGCTCCCCAATAGGACCCACAAGCTCAAAATAGGCACTTCCACCCCCAACAGCAGACCTGTCACTAATGGTGTTCCCCAGGGATCTGCCCTGGGACCCCTGCTGTTTGACATCTTCTCAGAGGTCCAGGCAAAGTAAGGCATGTGGCTGACCAACCAAGTTTGTGGACAACTGTAAGTTGAGTGCTGTCATGGGTCTCACAGCAACAAATGACTGGTGTCAGTCATAGCCTTAAGTTAAACACAAAAAAATGTATTATCATACCATTTGGCAAAAAGCATGGCCCCTTCGTATTACCACATCAATAGCAACCCCCTAAGCACACAACCTATGCTGAGAGATCTGGGTACTCGGGTTGACAACAATCTCTCATTCGACCATCATGTGGTGACAGCGATCAAAAAAGCCCTTTACTTGGTTCATCTAGTAAGTAAAGGGATTGCATTCAGAAAAAGGTTGTTACCTTGAGTATAACGCCCTGTTTGGGATGTACCTCTCCAAACACCTGCACCAACTGGAAGGGCCACAGAAATACCTCACAAAGGGAATCCATGGCTTCCAACACCTGTCCTATGTGGACAAGCTCAAATCACTATCACTCTACTCTGTGTCGTACAGATTGCTCAGAGGTGATCTGTGTGTTGCACACAAGGCAGTTTCGAACCTTGCCCTACTAGAGATGCTCCATATCCGTAAGTCTAACTCCTCATGCATTACCTGCTTTAAAAGCCTGAATCTAATGTGCAACATCAACAACAACAACCTACAGGACAGACAGGTGTGTCTCCCAGAGGCTGCCCCGCCTCTGGAATAGACTTCCCATACACATCAGAGTACCTCGCTGACCCTCTTCAAGCGCAGCCTTGATTAGTGGATGGGAAACTACAAAATTTGTCCCAGGGGTTCCACTTGTGTCTCTCATTCACAGGAGTGACAGATGCTGAGGTTTCTTTTTTGGGGGATAAACTGTTGCCTAGGCTTGTAACGTCCTCCAGGCCATTAGCTTAGTAACCTCCTATGATCCTATGAATTAAATAGCCAGTGAATGTGATTAATGTAGATTTGCTTTCCAATGTGGTTCTGATTTATTAATTGGAAGTAGTATGTTCTACGTTGCAGAGGTACAGCTCATAAATAGCCTTTTCCATTGTTTTATCTGCTTGCCTCAGTAGCTGTTAGATTAACCACTCTTTGCTTGTTCCATTAGCCCATACCCCCCTGATCCCCGCAAAAGGCAAAATCAGTGTTGTGCATTCACTTTTCCTAGGATCAGAACCACACCAGTTTGATGGGTTTTTTTTTTGGGGGGGGGACTACTTTAAAGGGCTTAATACCACCTGAAGATGTCCATTGCCACCCTGAGGGTTCACTGTACAATGGATGATATGGGCTTGTTGCTTCTCCATGCGGTGGTCTGCAGTGGGACTAAGCACATGGGCATGATAACCAACCATTAGTTGGTATATGAATGTTAGACTGTAAATATTTATGTATTTATTGCTATTTATTTATTTATTGGGTAAGTTTACTGGGTAAGTGGACTGGTCTGTTTGAACCTTTCAGCCACGGCCTGAGCTAAAAGAGCAGAAAATACATCAGTTTTTCAAGCAACAATATTGGATACAGAATGAGTATATAATCAAATTCAGAACATAATAAAACTGAATACAGGTAGAGTAACATTAAAAATCCAATCAGAGTGCATTGAAAAAAAAGACAATCCAAAATGCAAGCTGAGATGTGCATAAAATACAATGCAATCTTACATATAATACATAAAGTTTTATATACATGTGAAATAAGATCATTGCTGCATAAAGGCTTTGTCCTCTTCCAGTACTGCTTGTATATTGGGTCTGATAACTACTTGTCTATATAGTTTAGTTGTGCATAGTTTTGTATATTGGTTGATACAGTAGAAATGTCGCTCCTTGATTCTGCCACAATAACTCGTGGAGAAATGTCAGTGCCTACCTTCAGGGAACACCAGAAAAGAGCAGAGGGGGATTATGCAGATTTCTCTGGTCTACCTTCTAACGAACAACCAGAAGTGGGGATGGCAACATCATAGACTAGAGGCTGTAGTAACCAGTACACCCTTGTATACGTGCGTATGAGTGCAGGTAAAAGTGTCAACTGGGAAAATTATCTAAACCACTTTTATCGACTACTGTCAGTCAAACACAGCACTCACCAAAAACTCACTGTAATGAAAATTTACCGATCAAAAACAGAAACACAAAAGTTCTTCTTTTTCTGATCAGTGATTCAGACTAACAAAAAATAGAGTAGCTCTAGGTGAGCTTTGCCTGAATAGTGGTACTGTTTGGGAAAGGATTTCTCTTAAGTAACATGAAGAGTTGGGGTTGAGGCAAGGGCAGTGTTAGGGTTAGCAGACCCAAGTAAGCTGTGTGTATGTGTGTGTGGGGGGGGGGGGTCTGTCTTACTCGTGGCTACTATAACCCTACCCCCTACTTCAACCCCAGCTTTGCAGTTATCTTAAGAAAAAAAACTTTCTTTAACAGTACCACTAATTAAGGCATTCAGGCACAGAACACGTACACTAAAACTAACCCATTAGCCTAACCCCTACGCATGTGTGTACACACACACGCACACACACACACACACCCTTACCTTTTACAGCAACACAGACGTTCGAGTTACAGAAACTTTTTCAAAAAGTACCCGCAGATAACATAGTCAACAAAATGAATGTTCAGTGTCAATTGTGACAGTATATCTATGACTGTGATACATATATGCACGAGTCTCGCAATAATGATCCTGTTTATATGTCAGTTTTGAGTTTATCTCTGAACATTCTGGTAAGTTTCCAGATAGAAAAGTTGTTTCTTTGCCTGTGGGTTCTTCCTAAATGAATCAAGCGGTAAATATTGGGATTTCCTGTAAAAAGAGAAATCCAGGTCCTGAGTAACAGTTTAGGTGCCAAAGGAGAGACCTGCAATGCTAGAGGCTTGCTGTCCTCCATTAGCCTGAGGGCTGGGATTTCTGTTTGCCTTGGAGTCCCTACCCCAGTTGAGACCACAGTGTTTTATGTGTACTTATCAACTTCTTTGCTCAAGAGTTCATAACAAAACCAAAAATAATTGAGGGGACAAAAGACCAAAATTAGAGAGAGTTTTTTTAAACATTACTCTAATTCACTTAGTTGATTGAACAGCATGTTTTGCATCAGTAGGCATTTTCTGAGCAGTAAAAAGCATGAAACATTATCTTGCATTATTGACTGAATGTAATCTTCAATGGTTTATTTTAATTTTTTTTTAATTTATTGACTGGGAACGTCCAACTGGGTGAAGCCCCTTTTCAGCAGTGGCCCAGGAAGAAAAGCTTCCCTACATTGTAATATATGCATTTTAAATTACAATGTACAGAAAAGATGATTACCAATTATGCAGAACTAGTAAGATTTAAATCCTTCCAAAAGATACGTTCGACGTGAGGTAAGGTTTTATAAGTAAATAACAATGATTATAAGTAAGAAGAAGAAAGACGAATGAATTTAGAAGTGAGGAGAAGAAGAAATAAGTATTCCTAGCTGATAATTACAGAGATAAGGAATCGCAGATAGGTAGCCAAAATCAAACATTTTACAAGATCCAGTGTGAAAATATACGAGGAAAAGTCAAGGACCATTGAGACACATTTCATAGCAGGCTCATAAAATGTGGCGGTGCCGACAGACATTTGCACTGGGACGTGCACATGGAAGCATCTGTACAAATGCCAGTTCACCTTTTGCTTGTCCTGCATTTGGTGATGGGTCACCACTGTACGTGGAGTCCATATTGAAAACATTTTGTCATGCAGTGAGGGAGGGAAGAATCATCATAGAAAAGGGCATAACACAACCTCTCCACACACTTAGTTTTATAGTACTTCGAATCCACTGCTCAACTTTGAGTCTCTACTGAGGGAATGCGTTGGAGTAATTAGATGCAACAGATCTCCGCAGGCCTGAAATCCATGGTGAGGGACCAAAAAAAGCATAATCACTTACCTGCACTGTCAGCTTGCTTCGGCTCCTAAATTTGCAATCTGCCAGACGTCATTAGGCCGAAATGTTTGGAGTCTACCCATGACTGTTTTGGGATTAAACAAGGCAGCTATTTGTGTGTTTGTTCATTTATTTTATGTATTTATTTTAGCTGCCCTAACATTAAGTTCAAGGTCATTGTTTTTAGTGAAATGCCGATAGCATTGAATTATATCCTGTAGTCCTAGCTCTCCCATACAATACAAGAAGAATCTGAGTTGTATAGAGTAGTTGATGTCCCTCCCAGTGTGAATCTACACTTCCATTGTGAACAACTGCCCCCTGAGTTGGCTTACACTTTTCTGGTTTTCTTCAGGTGATGGATTCATATTCAAGTGAGCACATTTTTTCTCTTTTTCAGCTGAAAGATCAGTAATGACATTTGATTTATTTTTAGAAGTTTTATACTAAACAGAAGTCAATTTTTGGGAGTACTACTGAACTAATTATAAAGTAGTAACTTAAGAGTATTGCAGCTCTGATGTGTCGGAAGATATGGCATCCAAAACTGTTTAAAATGCACAAAAGAGCACCACAGCGGTAAGTGTGAACTGTAATAGAGCCCTGAGTCTTTGGGGTTCCTCATAGCCTCTAAAACATGGTGCTACTGCTACTACTGGTGGAGGGAATACAGGTGTTTTACGGGGGTTCTTGCATACTCTATACATGTATACAAGGTACTTCTAAGTGAGATTTAATGAACTGATACAGCACTGTAACATCTGTCTTAGTAAGTAATTGTAGATAAAAGCTGCTTGTTTCACAGAATTGTACCAAAGACTGCAAATGGCTACACATCTAAAATGTTCCAGTGTGGAGATTAAAACAGAGATAGCAGTAATAGGTGGTTATGAATATGTGTGTGTGTGTGTGTGTGTGTGTGTGTGTGTGTGTGTGTGTGTGTGTGTATTCGGACATGGTCACATTCATGTTATATTGTTTCTTGTAAGTTGCATAGGTGAACTACAAAGGTTTCTGTACATTTTTTTTGTCCATGACATCTTTTGCAGTTTTGTCAAGTTTGAAGGAATGGTAGCAGTACAAAGGGTTATCCCATAGGGAAAGTCCAGTAAATTGGAAGTTTTGCTTAGGCCATGTTTTTGAAAAGCTGGCTTTCTGTAGGGCAGCACTGGCTCATTTAGCCTGCTATTATTAATTTTACTGATACTGGCTAAGTATAAGAACCCTCTTAGCACTAGGTCATGTGCTCAGCTGTACAGGTTTCCTCTTTTCCGTTTACCCAGGCTATTACATTCTGCTCAGCACTGTGCATTAACACAAGAATTGTCTTGGTCAAGTCAGTGCAATTATTTTGTGGCCATTTTATTACCTTATAACAGATAAGTTGGCAGTTCCTATATGCTTTTTAACTGAACCCCAGTAGCTGTTAGAAATGCAGTCATTAAGTTTGCTAGTGTGCAGATGTTCTTCGTGTTTCACTGTTGCAGTCATTACATTTCGGTTATCTGCTTGCAGGTACCCCTCAGTCGGCCTGATTAACAAATTCTTGGGTCCTACGTCAGTTGCTGTTCCTTCTTCCATGATGTCAGGTCATCAGGGGTATAAAACATGCAGCTGACACCATTACCCCAGTCTTTCTTGCCGTGCGGTGCCCGAAGCAGAAGCAGTTCGCAAGTGCCGGTCGTCCGACTCCTGAATTTTTTGTTTTCGAGTTTCAGAACCGAAGTCTTCAACTAAAGCTAAGTACCCCATTGGGGAAACTTTTTCTTGCTCCTTACCGATGTCAGTAAAAGTTAATAATTGAATTACTTGTGGAAAGCAAATAACATATAAAGATTTTCATTCATACTGTATTCCTTGCCTAGGCCCTGACCACGACGTGCCTTGCTGTCGGTTTTGTGCTTTAATCAGCTCACTGTCCGTCATCTGTATATTTTCGCATCTAAATATTTCGGTTCTCTGTTTAATTATCCAGAAATGTCGTCGGTTAGCCATCCCACTACCGGGATTCCGAAAAAACGCAAAGATAAAGACAGAGACAGGCCGCCGAGGTCCAAAACTGCCGACAATGCTTCTCCTAAGCCAGTCGCCAGTACTCAGTGAGGCACTTTCACAGCCCCTGATATCCGCTACTTCTGATTCGCAGGCCTCTACTGAGACCAATTCGGAGTCCGGTATGCCGCGAGATGTTTCAACTATGGATCCCGCGGATGTCTCTACCTTGGATGTGTCCGGAGCCGCTGTGCAGGCACCGGCTTCTGAGGGTGTATTCAGGCCTACCGGACTTGCATACTAAACTGACGCCTCCTTCTTTACTTAGGCCGAAATCTCGAGCCATGCCTAAAAAACCAACGCCCAGGCCACATGCTCAGGCCTCTATGCCTAAAAAACAAATGATAAGAGTGGCTGACGATCTAATAACTCTAATCAGGGGTAGCCAAACCCCCCCCCCCCTTATAAGATGCCCAGGACTGAAGTTGATTATGAATCTTCTGATCAGGATTCTGTTTCTGATTCTTCTGATGATCTGGATTAGCCCTTATCTACTTATGAAGATTCTGATGCAGAGGACTCCATTCCCTCTGCTTCCCCTCCTGGGGATTTTTCTTTTGGGGAAACCTTACATACTCTAAGGGAGCATTTCCACTGGGAAAGCCAGGATTTTTTTGATTCAAAAAAAGGGCTTAGGGGGATTTCCTTCTCTTACCTCAGCATAGGCCTTTAGCTATTCCTCCTGTACTAGACATTGTTGATGATGCTTTTTCGGAATCTAGTTTGGCCCCTAATTCCCTGCCTCCTGCTCCCAGAAAACCTGACCGATACTACAGGGTCCCTGAGTCTGACAAGTTCCTTTTTAAAAATCCTATTGCAGATCCAGAGACTATTTCACAGGGGCCCAAGGGCATTAAGGCTTCTACTGCTAAAAATCCTACCCCTTCTGATGGAGACTCCAGGGCGCTGGATAGATGGGGTAAGAAGGTTTAAACTGCCAGTTTCATATGTTAAAGTATCAGCAACATGTTATTGGACTGCTTAAACAGAAAATTATGTTGATTCCTGATTGTGTGGAAAATAAAGAATTACAGGATTTAATGCATTCTGCTGAACAAGTTGGAAAACATACTTTGCAATGTGGTTTTGATTCATTAGAGGCCTCTTGCAGGGCTGCTGTTACTGGGTCTGTGCTCAGAAGGCATGCTTGGCTTAAGGAGCAATCTTTGCCTGATCATGTTAAAGCTAAATTGTTGGATGCTCCTTTAAATCAAGACCGCCTGTTTGGCAACAAGGCTGAGGAAGTCCTTAAAAAGATGGAAGATAAAGCTAAATCTATGCAAACTGTTAAAGATTTTTTACAAGTTCACCCTCCTAGATTTAGTAGGCACTGGCCCTCTAAGAATTGGTCCTTTCCAGCCCCTTCCAGGTCTTCTTAAGCCAAACCCAGACACAGCAAAACCCCCAGGTTTCAGTCTCAAGGGAGACACAGATCTAAGCAGTGGGGGGGCCTCCACTTCCAAATCTGGGAATAATAAGACTCCCCCCTATGGTAAACTGTCTGAATGACTTCCTTTTAAAATTTCCAAACATGTGTCAACTGACTGCCCCTTTGGGGGAAAAGATTGCTCTTCATGCAAAGAATTGGGAACTCATTACCCGGGACAAATGGGTTTTAAATATAGTGTCCCAGCGATACAGATTTCACTTCCACGTTGCCAACACCAATCGGGTGGCTGGACCTCCCTCCAAATCAGTGGGCAGAGGCCCAAAAACAAGTACTTTCTCTCTTAAGCATGGGAGCTATTCACCTGGTACCAGAAGAGGAAAAGGGACAAGGTTTCTACTCGAGACTTTTCCTGGTACCCAGAAAAGACAATTCATGGCATCCAATCCTGGACCTGTCTAAACACCTTTTTGGAGATTCCAAAATTCAGGATGCTGACTCTTCACCAATTACTTCCTATGTTAGGCAAAGATGCCTGGTTGGCAACACTAGATTTAAAAGAAGCATACCTGCACATCCCATTCAGGGAATCTTGCAGAAAATACCTACGCTTCAAAGCAGGCTACACGCACTATCAGTTCTCTGAAATGCCCTTTGGCATATCTACTGCGCCCAGAGTATTCACAAAATGCCTAGCTCCAGTTATTGCATTTTGCAGGCAAAGAAATATTAAAATATACCCATACCATTCAGGCAGAAAGCCAAGACATACTTTTGAATCATCTGACCTTTGTACAAAGGGTTCTAACTTGTCTGGGGTACACCATAAACGAAAAGAAATCACACCTGGTATGCTGTCAACAAATTATATTCCTGGGAGCAAGCCTGAATACAACTTCCCAGATGGCTTACCTCACACCAGAGAAACAAATTCATTTGACAAACTACTTCAAACAAGTGGCCACAAAAACCCTGCTATCTGCAAGACAAATACTGCAAGCATCAGGGTTCATGGTCTGCTGCATTCTTCTAATTCCATATGCAAGACTGCATATGAGGAAACTACAGTGGTATCTAAAAAGCCTATGGTGTCAACATTCTCAAGACCTAGAAACAATGATTCCTACCATACCTTGCCTACGCCTAGAGCTCTTTTGGTGGACAGAGGCCTGCCACCAAAACAAGGGACTACCTTTCACACCACCCCCCTGCCGCCCAAACCCTAACAACAGACACATCAGACTATGCATGGTGGGCTCATCTGGCAGGGATGTGCATTCAGGGCAAATGGAACCCAAGTCAAATGCACCTGCATATCAATCAAAAAGAAATGTTAGCTGTACAGAATGCTCTGACAGCCTTCAAGGACCACATTCTTCCAGGAGAACTAATGGTAAAGATGGACAACATCACTAATATGTGGTACGTAAACAAGCAGGGGAGTACTCATTCAGACTAGCCATGGCATTCTGGAACACAGCCTTGCGCTACCAAGTGCACCTACAAGCTCAATTCCTGCCAGGAAAATTAAATACACTGGCAGACGGACTGAGCAGAAACCTCATGGACCCACACAAGTGGAAACTGGGACCAAGGATTTTCAACATGTTGACAAGCAAATGGGGGAGCCCAGATATAGACCTGTTTGCCTCCCCCCAGAACTACCAATTGGAAACATTTTGCACAAGGACTCCCCACAAACAAGCATGGAAAGTGGATGCTCTGTCCTTTAGCTGGAAAAACCTATCCATCTATGCCTTCCCCCCTCTGCTTCTGCTCTCCAAAGTACTACTAAAAATCAAACAGGACAAACCAAGGATGATTTTGATTGCTCCAGACTGGCCGTGCCAACACTGGTACCCCTCCTGTGCAGTTTGTCACGGTTATCTCCATGGCACCTGCCTCAGACTCCTTCCCTGCTGTCTGAGCAGGAGAGCCAGATTCTACACCATCAGCTTCTAATACTGAACCTTGCAGCCTGGCTAATTACTTAATCGCTCCTTTACCATCCCTCAGCAAACCTGTGATGGACATCATTTTAGAGGCAATGAGGTCTAGTACTAGAAAATCTTATGCTGAAAAATGGAAAAGATTCTGTGCCTGCTGAAAAATGGAAAAGATTCTGTGCCTGGAACCAATCTCAAGGGATGGGCACAGCAGTGCCCAATTTACCTAAAATTTTACACTACTTAACTGAGATGCTTCACAAGGGCCTGTCATTTTCCTCCATTAAGATCCACCCCTCAGCCATTTCAGCTCATTATAACACAGAACCTCCCCTCTTCTCTCATCCACTGCTCAAGCAGTTCCTCAGAGGCACCAGAAATTTGAGACCACCCAGGAGAGCTCCAACCCCAGCCTGGGACCTTAACTTTGTCTTGGAGAAACTTACTCTACCTCCTTTCGAGCCAGCTGCTACTGCAGACTTAAAATTTCTTTCTTGGAAAACAGCTTTCCTTTTAGCAATCACTTCAACTAGAAGAGCATTTGAATTACAGACCCTTATGGCAGTGGAGCCTTTCATCATCTTTCATGCGGACAGGGTGTCCCTCAGAACCAATCCATCCTTCATGCCCAAGGTGGTATCCAGTGTGGCTCTTAATCAGTCCATTCATTTGCCAACCTTCTTTCCCAATCCACAGAATAAAGGGGAACAGATACTGCATTCATTAGATGTGCATAGACAACTTAGATTCTACTTGGACAGGACTAAACCTCAGAGGAAGTCTGAACAACTGCTGGTGGCATTTGCTGCAGGGGCAGTGGGGGAAGGCTATTTCAAAGCAAACCATTTCTAAATGGATAAGCCATTGCATTCATTTCTGCTGTAAGCACCATGGAAAACCTATCCCCCAGGGGATCAGTCCTCACTCCACCAGGGCTGCATCTACCTCTACATCCTTTCTCAGAAGCGTCACTACCAGGGTCATCCTAGAAGCTGCTACCTGGAGTTCTGTACATACTTTCACCAAGCATTACCATTTGCCAATTTTCTCTAAATCCAGAGCTGGCTTTGCCACTGCAGTCTTGCAGGGCCTTATAGCTGGCCCTAATGCTATCTAAATTCCTCCTTCCAACCATAGCTTTGGGAATCTACCAAATTGTAATGACTGCAAAAGTGAAACACGAAGAACATAGTACAGTTGTGTACACTTACCATAAATGTAGATGTTAGAGTGTATTCACTGTTGCAGTCCTGGTTACCCTCCCTCCATTCCCCTAAATTCTTTTGGCTATACCTCTACTTTCCTTTACTATGCTTAAAAGCCTTTTTGGTGTATTTGCTTTTTTGTTGGAGGTATATCTTTGTACTTTTATATTTAATTGCTTCCCATTAGGGGGCACCTGACATCTGGGGAAGAAAAACTGATGTAATGGCGTCGGCTGCATGTTTTATACCCCTGACGACCTGACGTCATGGAAGAAGGGACAGCAACCAATGCAGGACCCAATACTTTGTTAATCAGGCCGACTGAGGGCAACCTGCCAGCAGATTACCCAAATGTAATGACTGCAACAGTGAATACACTCAAACATCTACATTTATGGTAAGTGTACACAACTGTACTTTGCCGAATGCTGTGTACTGCATCAGGGAGTAGCCCTTTTCCCAGTGATAGTACAGTTTCAGAAGTGATTATACTAATTGTGTAAGTGCAGAAAGTTTTCCTCTTGCATGGATGGGTGATGGGAAGTGGATTTGTCCCCCACAGATGTAGTACTGTTTTTCTGTTTGGCAATGTGTTGCTTTATGAAAGTGTAACAGCTCTCAGTTGATTTTGATGTTATCATTTGACCATATATTGCAGTACTTGTGTATTGTGAGGACTGTATAGTGACCAGACAGTAGAGAAAAGCAATTTCATTTATTTCACTGAGGCAAGTTCCTCTTCTTACTTTGTCTCTGTGTCTAAACATAGGGGTCCTTTTTGCTCTGGCCCCTTGTCTATTGAGCCTTCCACCATCTGGGCACTCTGTTGACTTGTTTCCCAGAGGTGAGAGTTGTAAAGCCCATTTATCCCTGTCGTAATTCTCTTAATTCTGTCATAAAGTTTGTGATGTAGCCAAAACAAACCTATTGAGTTCCGTGAGGCAGCCCACTATACTCATGTTTCCCTTTTTGGTCTGGTCACCAAACTGTTAAGTCCCATCCCCAGTCGATTGGCTTGTTTGTTTCCCAGATGAAATGAGTCTTAAAGCCCACATTTATTCCTGTCCGGGAGAGAGCCAGGTGCTGAAAATGGTGCCACCATCTGTCACTGTTGAGGTCCTGTGTTAAGGCACAAGTTATTCACTGAACGTGATGCACATAGATGTGGAAGGATTTGGTGTACAATGAACTTTAGTAAACATGTATCACTAATACCTGTCAAAATGGCACAGCCCTTCAGAAGGTCCTGTCCCCCTTTCAAGCAACTGCCTCTGTGTGAGCTCTCTGGTCTACACTGAGGATTCTATTATAGTGGGCACTCCTTTCCTGAGAGATGCGAGCAGGCTTTATTTTGTCACTGTGCTGTCCACCTCACACCAGCATCTCCAGTGCCTTAGCCAGTAATCAAGTTGAAATATGGATGGTTTGTAGTCAGAACCTTATAGGTTCATAGGAGGTTGCTAGGCTAATGGCCATAGGGCCTTTACAAACCTAGCCATGTTATACTTGTGTTCTCTAATTGACCTTGGTTAGATGGTTATTATTTACAGAGTGAGTCTATGATCAGCACCGACTGCTCCCTGTCTATGACCACAGAGCTCTTGGTCTTTTTTAATGAATGGAATAGGACGTTTGTCAACAGAGAGCGCTAAAACTGTGATACATTCTTAACTTATTACTGACACTGGGCTGTTACTGGCCCCCCTTCACTCTACTCATACTTGTCTGTATATGAATGTATTGCTAATTGTATGATGAGTTTATCAGTATTGTGACTGGATCATAACTGAAAAGGCCCTTAGAGATGAATCAGAGTACCTTAACTTACATAAATAAATACAATTCTGGTTTAATTAATATCACTTTTGTTTTCTTCCACTTAGATTAAATATAAGCACTTAATTTAAAATAAATTAAAAAAAGGCAGACGCCCCTGTATAACAGCTTACACCTGCAAAAGGCCATGGTAAGAAGTCTCATTTGTAAACAAATAGATGAAGGGCTAGTAAAACAAAAGTTTAGTATGGATGCAATTGTTTCAGCCGCTGTAGAGACGGATCCTCCACTGCAGGCTGAATGAATCGATCACAGTGCTGATGCAACATCAAAGTACACAGCGAGTCTCACAGGAGATGGGGCCCGCATGAGGGGTTGGCCCCACCATCCATTCCAAATGGGGTACACCAGTGAGCTCCAGTGATGTGGTATGATTAGTTTGTAGGACTTTGTCTCATTCTGCCTCAGGGTAGAGGGGGGATGATGAGCTCATCCTGATGGCAGAGGGTCATATCCCACTCACTCACTCACTCACAATGAATAAAGGAGACAGATGAACAGTGGAGACATTTTGTCAAGTCAGGTGAATGAGTTGTTGGGGGGGGGGGTGTTAACAGTAATGTTCTTTCAGATACAGTCAAGAAATAGCATATAATGGATGTTCTTCGTCTTCCATTGCTGCAGTCCTGACTATTGGGTATAGTCCGCGTCCCAGTCGGCCCGAATACCAGAGTATAAGGCTGACGTCGGTCAGGGCGCATTAGACTGACGTCAGTACGTCAGGGTACTAATGCGCATGACCGACGTCATATCCTCAGTCTTTTTTGCCGCATGGTCCGATGCAGAAGCAATTTTGCGAGTGCAGGTTGGCGTACTGAAATATTTCCGAAACCGGAGTTTCAGACCGAAACAGAGTTGGCTAAGTACCCGTTGGGAATATTTTAGTTTTTCTTGCCTCAGTATTTTACGGATGTCAGAAAAAGTGAATAACTGTATTTCTTGTGGGAAACAGATACCTCATAGGGATTATCATACCTTGTGTATACCTTGTCTAGGGCCTGAGCACGACGTTGTTGGTTGCCGCTCTTGTGCTAGGTTTAATAACGCACTATTAAGAGGAGGTTAGACTGTGCCAGGTTAGTGTTTGGGAAGCGTTGCAATTATAAAATGCCGTCGGATGCTCCGGCGCCGCTCCTCAAGAAGCGCAAGGATAAAACTGTGAAGCCTAGGGTTGAGGAACCGGCAGTCCCGGACGTCGGTTCTTTAGAAGGCTCAGTGGAGCCGGAGGTTTTGCCAGCAGTTTCCATGGAGTCCCAGGCAGAAACTATACTTTTACAGGATGTGCCTTCTCAGGAGGTAGGCCAGGCTGAGGGGGCTTCTCAGGTGACTGTTCTTCCCCCTCTTCCCAAGGTAGTTAGGGCCTCTCCTTCTGTTGCCAAACCTTCTTTGCGAGGTAGGCCTACTTCAGCTTCTGTGGGGGCTTCTCCTAGCATTTCGGGTTCTGTACCTAAGAAACATATGCTTAAAATGGCAGAAGATTTAATTACTATGATTAGGGTTCTATGCCACCGCCTGATAAGAGGCCTAGGGTGGAACCGGAGTTTGATAGTTTTGAACAGTGTTCAGAAGCCTCAGAATCTTCTGTGGAAGATATACAGGAGTTTCCTACTTATTCTGATTCTGATGTGGATGATTCCACTCCTACAGCTTCTCCGCCTGAGGATTTCTCATTTTCAGAGACTCTGCATTCCATGAGGGAGCACTTTAAATGGGAAGGCCAGGATTACTCTGATTCCAGGAAAAGGCTTAGGGAGTTTTTGTTTTTACCCCAGCATAGGCCTTTAGCTATTCCTCCTGTGTTGAATGTGGTGGAAGATGTTTTTGCAGAGGCTTCCCTGAACCCTGACTCTTTGCCTCCTGCTCCTGTTAAGCCTGATAGGTATTATAGGGTGCCCGAAGCTCATAAATATTTGTTTAAGAGTCCTAGGGCGGACCCTGAAACTATTTCTCAAGGGCCTAAGGGTGTAAAGGCTTCTGTGGTTAAAAATCCTGTTCCCACTGATAAGGAAGCAAGGGCTTTGGATAGGTGGGGAAAGAAAGTGTATACTTCTTCCACTCTAGCCATGCGAGCTTTGAATTGCCAGTTTCACATGCTAAAATATCAGAATTATCTCCTTTCACAATTGAAATCTAAGGTGGATGCTTTGGCGGAAGGTATTGAGTGTAAAGAGTTGCTGGATTTGGTTCATGTGTCTGAACAAGTGGGTAAGCATTCTTTGCAATGTGGTTTTGATGCTGTACAGGCCTCCTCGAGGGTGGCTGCTACCAGTTCTGTTCTTCGCAGGCATGCCTGGTTGAAGGACCAGAATTTAGCTGAGCATGTTAAGACAAGGATTTTGGATGCTCCTTTACAGTCTGATGTGTTGTTTGGATCGCCTGTGGAAGCAGTTTTAAAGAAAATGGAGGACAAAGCTAAGTCTATGCAAACTGTTAAGGATTTCTTGCAGGTGCAGCCTCCAAAGTTTAGTAGAAATTGGCCTGCTAAGGGGTGGACATATCCTGCTTATGATTCCCAGTCTAGGGGTAGGTCTAGACGTGGTAGGGGCAGGGCTCAAGGTTCTTTTAGGCCTAGAACAGGGAGTTCACCTGCTCAGACTTCTGGTGAGGGCAGGGGTCAGTCCTTTCGTAAACAGACCCAATGACCTGTCTTTTCCGCTGCCAGCAGATTCACGTATGGCAGCCCCTTTGGGAGGAAGACTGTCTCTTTTCAAAGAAAATTGGGATTTAATTACTCAAGACAAATGGGTGTTGGATATCATTCACCACGGTTACAGATTTTATTTCCATACAATGCCCCCTTTCAAAGGCATGCCAGATGTTCCTCCTCCACAAAGAAAAGAGGCTCACAAGCAAGTTTCTCAGTTGCTTCACATAGGGGCCATTCAGCCAGTTCCTGTATCAGAAAGGGGCCTAGGATTTTATTCTCGCCTGTTCCTAGTACCAAAGAAGGGGAACACGTGGAGACCAATTTTGGATTTATCTATCCTCAACACTTATCTGGACATTCCCAAGTTCAAGATGTTGACGTTACAACAGCTTCTACCTCTGCTGGGCAAAGATCACTGGATGGTAACTTTAGATCTCAAGGAGGCTTACCTTCATGTGCCTATAAGGCTAAGTTGCAGGAAGTATCTGTGGTTTCGAGCTGGAAATTCTCATTATCAGTTCTCTGCATTGCCCTTTGGCTTATCTACTGCGCCCAGAGTATTCACAAAGGTTCTGGCTCCAGTGATAGCTTACTTCAGGCTACAAAGAATTCAAATCTATCCTTACTTGGACGACTGCCTGATTCTGGCTCAAGAAAAGGAAGATCTTCTACAGCATCTGGAATATGTCATAGCAGTGCTAAGATGCCTAGGGTATTCTGTGAACGAAATAAAGTCCAGTCTAGTACCCTCTCAAGACATGTGCTTTCTGGGTGTGAGACTGAATACAGCAGCCCAGATGGCCTTTTTAACCCCGGACAAACAAAAGAGTCTGTCACTTTACTTCCATCAACTATCTCATCAGTCCGTGCTGACTGCAAGGACAGTCCTTCAAGCATTAGGGTTCATGGCATCTTGTATTCTGGTGCTTCCCAATGCCAAACTGCATATGAGGAAGCTACAATGGTATCTCAAAAATGTATGGACACAGCACTGCCAGGATTTGGACACTGTCATTCAAATAATACCTTGCCTTCAAAAGAATTTTTGTGGTGGGCTCAGGAATGTCACCTAAACAAGGGACTCTCTGTGACCCGGCCAGAGGCAAGTCAGATCTTAACGACAGATGCCTCGGACATAGCTTGGGGAGCTCATCTAGATGGAAAGTGGATACAAGACAAGTGGCCTGCCAAACTACAGCATCTACATATCAACATGAAAGAGATGTTGGCAGTCCAGTTTGCATTAATGGCTTTCAAGGAGTTACTTCTTCCAGGGCAGGTGTTGATTCTAACAGACAACACAACTGTCATGTGGTACATCAACAAGCAAGGGGAACACATTCTTATCCTCTATGCAGGCAAGCAATGATTTTATGGGAGACAGCACTAAGCCTGCAACTAACTCTTCAGGCAAGGTTTCTGCCAGGAGCACAGAACTCTTTAGCAGATGTGTTAAGCAGACAAATCATGGATCCCCACAGTGGAAACTGGATCTTCATGTATTTCAGAAACTGACAGTGTCATGGGGAACTCCAGACATAGATCTGTTCGCTTCTCCACTAAACCACCAGCTGCCACAGTATTGCACAAAGGGGTTTCATCACACAGCTTGGAAAGTGGATGCTCTGTCTTTCAGTTGGAGAAATCTTCATGTTTATGCCTTTCCACCTCTGCCTCTTCTTCCAAAGGTACTGTTAAAGGTCAGACAAGACAGGCCAAGGATGATTTTGATAGCTCCAGATTGGCCTCGGCAACACTGGTACCCACTACTACGGAGTCTGGTAAAGAAGCCTCCATGGCCTTTACCTCTGATTCCTCATCTGTTATCTCAGAAGGACGGTCATCTGCTCAATGTCAAGCTACACTCTCTTCATCTAACAGCTTGGCATATTCTGTGTTGAAGCACAGCAGGTCTCAACTTCCTCAACAAGTTTTAAATGTGATCAGGGAAGCTAGAAGGCCTAGTACAAGGAAAGTGTATGCGGAAAAATGGAAGAGATTTTCATTTTGGAGTACAGCAAAGAATTTGGAGATTTCTGAGCCTAATTTGAGTGTGGCTCTTCAATATCTTACTGAATTATTGGACAAAGGTTTGTCCTTCTCTTCCATAAAGATTCATGCTGCAGCAATTTCAGCTCACTATGATTGTGACCCACCTTTGTTTTCGCATCCTTTGTTCAAGCAGTTTCTTAGAGGGGCAAAGAATATAAGACCCCCACGTAGAGCTCCTACTCCTGCTTGGGATCTCAATTTTGTGTTGGAAAAACTTACTCTACAACCTTTTGAGCCTGCAGCTACTGCTGAATTGAAATATTTGTCATGGAAGACTGCTTTTCTGTTGGCTATTACTTCTGCAAGAAGGGTGTCTGAGTTGCAGGCCCTTATGGCAGTAGAGCCCTTTTTGATTTTCCATAAGGATAGGGTATCATTACGTACTAATCCTTCTTTTATGCCTAAGGTGGTTTCTAGTGTGGCTTTAAACCAAACTATTCATTTGCCTACGTTTTTTGCAGATCCTCAGAGTAAAGGGGAAAAGATTTTGCACACTTTAGATGTACACAGGCAATTGCGTTATTATTTAAGCAGGACTAAGGATTTTAGGCAGTCTCAGCAGTTGTTTGTTTCTTTTGCTTTGAGTTCTCAGGGCAAGCCTGTGTCAAAACAAACTATTTCTAGGTGGATTGGCTTTTGCATTGCATTTTGTTATTCCCATCATGGCAAGGAGATTCCAGCTGGGATTAGGCCTCATTCCACTAGGGCTACTGCCACTTCAACAGCATTTCTAAGGGGGGTGGCAACTAAGGATATTCTGGAAGCAGCTACTTGGAGTTCAGTGCATACTTTTTCTAGGCATTATCACCTTCCTATCTACTCTAAGTCTAGGGCTGGTTTTGCCACAGCTGTTTTACAAGGCATGTTGTCAGCTCCTACTACTTTGTAATTTGCCAGCCTCCCTTACCTCTGCTTTGGGATTCTACCCAATAGTCAGGACTGCAGCAATGGAAGACGAAGAACATAGTACAGTTTTGTACCTACCATAAATGTAGATGTTCGAGGATTCCATTGCTGCAGTCCAATTTACCCTCCCTCCTTCCCCTCTGTATTTAGGGGTGGTTGTGTAGGTGAGTTTACATGCTTATAATTTTTGTATATATGGTTGTATATATTGTACATGTTTTTGGGTGCAGGTTTTTTGGGACTTGTCTTTTTAGGGTCTTCTGACATCTGGGGCAAGAAAAGACTGAGGATATGACGTCGGTCATGCGCATTAGTACCCTGACGTACTGACGTCAGTCTAATGCGCCCTGACCGACGTCAGCCTTATACTCTGGTATTCGGGCCGACTGGGACGCGGACTATACCCAATAGTCAGGACTGCAGCAATGGAATCCTCGAACATCTACATTTATGGTAGGTACAAAACTGTACTTTTTGAGGTCGCTGCTGCGAAATTCCTATTTACCTGATGCACATTGACCTTTGGTGTAACAGTATACTAGTGGGTGCATGGCACAACTTCATAAGCAGGCAACCATCACTTCCTCCTCTACTAAATCCTCAGTGTATATTCTCTTGGTCCTACTGTGTGTGTGAAGTAATACGTTGCTGGTAGGCACCGTGTGGAAATCAGAAGGGGAATAATGCGTTGCTGGTAGGCACCATGTGGAAATCAGAAGGGGAATAATGCATTGCTGGTAGGCACTGTGTGGAAATCAGAAGGGCAGCACCCTTTACCTTTGTATAAGCTAAATGCTGCAGTTGTACTGCACTTCTTTTTAGTCTGTTAAACAGAGGTGCTCCTTCCATAATAGGAGGGGTTTCGATACAAGTCACAAACCACCCCCCAGCACCACCAAATCCAGTTCAGTACATCCCAGTATATTTGCAAATCTGTTATTTCTAGGGAAGCAAGTACCACACATCTCACTCTGCCATCCTGGTGTATTAGTGCTTCTCTGTTCTACTTGCAGTAAACTGCCTGCATGCATACCTCTCAGCCTCTTAAGAGCAAGAAATTTGCACAAAGCCACAAATAATGTGGGGACACAGGCCCAAAAATAGGGACACTTTCTACATTTGTAAGTTAGTAGAATAACATGTTTTGCATTAGCGTGAATTTTCTGAAGGAAATGAATTCTGAAAATCAAATGTCTGCCATTATTTTCTGACTTCAGTCCTCAATTATTTGTCAGTGATTTGACAGAAAACTATAATTTTGAGAAATGGGCCAAAAATGAGTCAAACATCTAGACATTCTGCAAAAATCTGCACAGCTGAGAGCTATGCCCGCATGTTCCATCCTAAAACTGATCCAATTTCTCCTTAAAAACTCTTATCTATGCTCTGTGGGACCACATTTTGACACCACTTGTTGTGCCTACCTGTTAGCTCTAGGCACCTTGATGTAATCTTAACACCTGCCTCATAATCACTGAGAGCCACATACTTCCACCACATCCTAAGTCTGTACACAAGAGGTGTTTAGTGGCAGACTTCTCACTCCACCAGATTGTGAGTGCACACCCAGCCTATACCACACACACATTCCAACAGTGGCATGAACCCTAGTTATGCAACGATATTCAAAAAAAAATTTGTATGTAATCATCAGAGTTCTCCAGAACACACTGTACCTTAATATCAGTGGCTTACAGGCACTGTACCGCCTACACACACATTAACAACCACTGTCACCACCAACATGGAGGGTCAGCCATATGATGTGTATAAGCTGTTAAGGCAGCTGGAATGAGCCACTGTGCGAGGAAGTGCTGCTGCAGTAAGTGGCTGAATAGTGAGATGCAGATGCCACACTGACCAGGCTGAGCAAAGGCAGGGTGACCATGTCCTGCCCGTCAGCATTGAGTCATCAAGTTACTGGAGCACTCGTCACTTCACATCAGGTACACATGATGTGGTCGTTGCCACATAGGTGTGAGTAAGATGCACATCCTCAGAGTATATCATGGGAGATATGATGGGGCTTTTCTGACCGTGTTACCAAAGTGGGACATCAGCTAATTTTTTTTTTTTAACCACTTATCACTTAAGACATAGATATAGGCAAACATACATTAACAGAAAACAAACCTTCATTTAAATACAGTAAACATCACATATTTTTTCTTTGCTGTTGTCAACAGTACAAAACATTGCTGAATTCCTGCCTTCATTAAACCTCTCCTCTGCCTCCTGAACATTATTCTGCATGTATTGTTCCCATCATTTCTATTTACTTCTACTTAATTTCCTCCTCCCTTTTCTAAATAGCCCTCTTCCAGTTTTTCTCTTTAATAATATTCAGTATCTCAATTACAGTTGGTGTACACTTTGATTTCCATTTTCCAGTTGCTTTTTTAGCAGCCAACAGAATTAAACTTAAGGTCTTTCCATGTCTAGGCAGTTCATATCTTGTATTCCAGCTCAAAAGGATCATTTCCGTACTACATCCATTTGCTCACCAAATATTTCTGATAAGAGTACTCTGTAGGGAATTTTTAAAATCTGCCAATTCATTACACTCCCAAAACAAATGATCCGGTGTCAGTCTTCATGCAGTCCTTGACTGTGGGCTGTGTTCAGAGCCTCAGAACCATCTTGGCTGTTTACTTCAGCTCGCACCTTCCAAATTCTCAAGCTAGGCTCTACCCATAATGCTGCTGTCTAAATTACCTCCGGTCTCGTTTGCCGCCACGTTCAGCCTCTCTCTAGCTTTATCTTCAGTACGTTTTTTTTATCCCGTTTTCCTTAATTGTAGCTTTTCGATCCGCTCTTTTCTTTCTAGAATGTGTGAGTGATCCCTTCCCTTTTCCCCTCTATCTTTTGGTAGTTTTCTTTAATGTACCGTTGCTGGTACTTCCTTTACCTCAAAACGTATTCCTGTCTACCATAGGTGATACCTTCTTCCTTTCTCCATTAAAATTAAAAATAAATAAATCCTCTCTGTTCCCTCTTTAAATCAGTGTGTGTGTGTTTGACCTTTTCCGGGTTAGGCCTAATTTTTTTCTGTATGG
The DNA here is from genome assembly GCF_019279795.1 of Protopterus annectens. NCBI lineage: Eukaryota > Metazoa > Chordata > Ceratodontiformes > Protopteridae > Protopterus > Protopterus annectens. The sequence continues at coordinate 754,667,824 of NC_056751.1, forward strand.
CTGACAAACCTTCAAAGGGCACCTCTGGCTTTGAGGTACCAGAAGTGTGAAAGGAAGATGCCCAATTCAGATGGGCATGTATGTGGTGTATATTGTTTGGGCGCTGTCAACCTGCAAGAGGATTGCCCCATCTGTCATGCTTTCTCCACCAAGGACTTGAACTGAGCGGAGAAATAAGCTCATCTTAAAAGGATTGTTAAAAGGATAGTTTGAAGAGATCATATCTGGTCCGAAGACCGAAGCCAGCTCATCATCTTACTCTTCCTCCTCCTCCAAGCCAAAGAAATGATCTCGTTTAGTACTGAGCAGTTCCTCAGAACCTCCTGCAAAAGTACAAAAACAGCCTTCAGTTTCGACATTCCTTTGCACCGACAGGCAAAAATGATTCGGCACCAACAATTTCTTTGGAAAGGACAACTAAAGCTTCCGCACCAGAGGTTTTGTCTGAACCGTAGCAGACTTCATTCAGGACACTGCCTAGAACCACATTTCCTCCATCGATCGATCCATTTGCAGACCAACCACCTAGTGCATTCATGGAACTGAGACCACATAGGTCTCCTTTGGCGTCATCTGTTCGATCCACTAAAAGTTTCTCAGAATTGGACATCATGAGGTTGGTGAACCAGCTCTTGATGGAGAGAGGATTATCATGATCTTCAGTTCACAGCCAACTTGGCATCAGGCCCTGTCCCTCTTTGACACGGTCGCATCTTCCTCCTCCAACTCCAGTTGAGTCTTTGGAGCCTATGGCACTGACCTGCCTGGCTCAGACTGTCTTGGTTCTAGTAAGAGCCTCTTCTCCGGAAATAAAAAGTGCCTTGAGCGCCTTCAGTTTATGGGAACTGGAGGTCTCCCAGGGTCGAGACTTCGTCTCTGGTTCCGAGGGACAAGGTTAGACTTCCTTTTTTTCTTTTTTGGAACCTTCCATGCCCCTCGATGCTTCGGCGTTAATTGGCTCGACCCAGGTTTCTGCTTCGGAGGCCACCTCCTTGGTGTGGGGTGGGGGGGCATGATTCTGAAGGAGTCTGTTTCAGTTCCATGCTCCTATCCCTCTATGGGGGGGCCATTCTGGATCATGGAGAAGGCCTTGTCCATTGTAGACTCCCAGTCCTTGCCACCCCTGTCGGGCGAAACATCTGTATCCTCTCGACCAGAGTTACCATCAGTCTCATCCCTGGGGCAATTGGCTCAAAAGCGTCAGGAGAGACCCACCTTGGTGGTTTCCTCTTTGGATACTTCCTTGGAACATCCCTCTGTGGAAGTATCTGCAAAGAAAAAGTGCAAGAGGAAGCACATAGACTCCCCGGAGGGGAGTCCTTCGCTGAGAATACCGATTTTGATGAGGGGGAAGGTACCCCAGGTCACCCCCCTGATGATGATTCCTTCGTGGACATCCTAGACATCCTGAAACAGAGGAGTGGCTGGACTTCCCTCCAGCCTTCCTCAGAGGAGTCTGTATTACCTGGAAGCTTTTCATGCCCAGCCCTCTTACCTCTTGGAATTCTCAGTTCACTGATGAGCTTATTAAATTGATCGTGCAGCAGGCCTGGAAGATTCCTGACTCCATCGACTCGATCACTAAGAGGCCTGACCGGATCCTTTCTGCCCCTAAGGATGAGCAGCATTGGGCTAAGGGTATTCCCATAGACAACATGACGATAGAGGCAGCTGCAAAGAAGGAACTTGCAGCGGAAAGTCCTACTAACCATCTTCCTAACAAGGAGTCTAGGACTTTGAACTACATGGCACACTTTACCAGGTTGCAGAGAGATCTGATTAAAGAGCTGTCAGATACTCCTTTGGCTACTGCTCCTGTGAGAGTATGAGACAAGGTTACCTATCAGCTCACCACCCTCTGATCAATTTCTAACTTGTCCATGAGGCTAATTGCCCATGCAGCCAAAGGGATGAGAGCAGCAGGTTCAGGTGTTGTCATTAGGAGACGCACCTAGATGTGCTTGTATGACTTTGCGCAGCTGTTTAAATCTTTGTTTGTTAATTCTCCATTTGACGGAATATCGTAAAAGAGACACTGCCCAGATGTGAGAAAGATGGGGAGACTCTTTTTGCCATTGGTGTATGCTTCTCCACTCAACGGTCCTACTCCAGGAACCAGAGAAGTGGGATGCTATGGTTCAGAAAGTCCAAAGGATCTTTCCAGGACTCACGTGGCAAGGACTTCCCCGGGGTAGAGGGGGAAGTAATAATGGAAGATACCGTCCTAGAGGCAGAGGTGGCCTGCAGAACCAGGGATTCAGAGATTCTCTCTGGTAACTCCTCCCAGTGCTCCTGAACAGAGGCCCAGTTGCATTAATCTAGAGGCAATTAGGGGATGATTATCCCTGCACCAATCTACCTGGCTGCAGATGGCATCGGGCAAATGGGTGCAGGAGATCATTTCCAGAGGTTACATCATTCCCCTTTCATCAAATCCAAAAACACAAAAATGACTACCAGACGTTTCACCCAGTCACAGGGAAGCAGCAGTCAGATATTCAAAAACTGCTCAAAAAAAAGTAATCCAAGAAGTCCCACCAGACCAAAGAGGATCTGGGTTTTACTCTAGATTCTTTTTAGCGCCCATAAAGACAGGACTGGAGACCCATTTTAGATCTCCGCCAGTTCAACAAGGCAGTTCAGCAAACCAAATTCCGGATGGTCTATGGTACAGTCAGTACTTCCTTTCGTGGAAAAAAACAATTGGATGTGCTCTATAGATCTTCAGGATGCATATTACCATATAAAAATGGACAAATGCTCCAGAAGATTCCTGTGCTTTTGGCTGGGAGCCAGTCATTTCCAGTTCAGAGCACTGCCCTTTGGTCTCACTTCAGCCCCCAAGGTGTTTACCATATGCGTGGTAGTGGTAACGGCTCATCTCAGACTGCAGGGATTTCGAGTTTCTCCTAATCTCTACAACTGGCTCCTTACCACTGCCACCAGGTGTTAGCTAGAATGGGCAAGTGATTGCACCCTGCATCTTTGCGCTTCATTAGGCATCATGAAAAGTCAAATCTGCAACCTATTCAACAGTTGGAATTTATCAGGATGCTAATAAACACTGTTACGGGAATAGCTTCACTCCCAGTAGACAGGCTCCAAAAGATCAGATCACATCACAAGTAAACCATATAGTTCAGAACAGAAGTGTTCCAGCCAGATTCATCCTACAGGCGCCGGGCTCGATGGCAGCCTCTATAACTGTAGTTCCCTTGGCCAGATATCACATGTGGATTCTACAATGGCTTCTAGCATGTCAGTGGTAGTTAATGAATCAGCTGATGTCATACCGCATCTTGCTCAAAAATTGCTGCAAACACGACCTGTCTTGGTGGCTCCATTCCAACAAGATTCTTTTGGGCCATCCTTTCATCCTTCCACAGCCCCAAGCCATAATGACCATAGATGCTTCTCAGGGTGGGGGGCATTATCTGGGAAGGACTGTCCAAGGCACTTGGTCTCAACAAGAGGCCTATTTGCACATCAGTGTTTTAGAGATGAGGGTGGTGCTCTTGGCATTGCAAAGATGCCCTCCCTTGGGAACAGTGGCATTTCAGACAGACATCTTGGTGGTCTGGTACATCAACAAACAAAGGGGAACCAAATCTTACCCACTTTGTTGAGAAGCCCTCGGAGTCTGGCAATGGATTTCTTCCAACCTCTTCTCAAGGCAATGCATATTCCGGGGAGCTACAGTGTGATAGTAGACAAACTGAGCACAACTATTCTAATGCTTCATGAGTGGTCTCTCAATCCTGTGGTGATGGAGAAGATATTTCGCCACTGGGGTGATCCTTGTGATCTGTTTGCATCCCCTCTGATCAACAAGTGCAGCAGTTACTTTGCCCTAATCCCTACTCCCCAGGGGAGTCACCCAGAGACGCTCTTCTCCACGATTGCCCCCCCCCCCCAGTCTCCTGTATGCTTCCCCGCCAACTCCTCTGATATCCCAGTTTCTAAAGAAAGCAAGAGGTCGGAGAACACAATAATCCTCATTGCTCCGTTTTGGCCTTGACACGTTTGGTTTCCTTTCATATGGCCTCATCTACTTCGGAAAACTTGGATTCTGGACCCAGCTCCTTATCTCTTATCTCATCCAGAAGGAATGGTTCATCCGAATCTCCAACATCTCAAGCTCACTGCGTGGCTTCTCCAATTCCCATGATTGCCAGGCATTCTTCCCTTATCTCACCAGTCCGACAAATCATTTTGGCCCATCACAAACCTTCTACTAGGAAACTGTACCAGAGTAAATGGGAAAATTTTGCTAGATGGGCTCTTAAAAATTATCTGGACCCTTTTACAGTCCCATGCATAAAGTATTGGATTTTCTGGCTGATCTTTATCAAACTGTCTCTTCAGCTTCTACCATTCGAGTCCATGTACTGCGATATCCAATTTCCATATTGGGTTTGATGGTTCTATGTCACAAACTTTGTAAAGCCTTTTTGAAGGGAATTCTAATGTTAAGGCCTCCATTTGAAGAGCCCACTGCTCCATGGGATTTATTGTCAGTCCTACAATCTTACTCTACCCCCCTTTCCTTCAGCTACTTGTGATTTAAAATTTCTGATATGGTAAACTTTGTTTTATTAGCTATTACTTCCAGAAGAAGAGCATCAGAAATTCAAGCCTTGTCGTGCAAGCCCCCCTATATAATGCTTCATAAGGACAATGTTTCCCTCAGGACTAATCTTTCCTTCTTGCCAAAGGTAGTTTCAGAATTTAATATCAATCAAGCCTTGCACCTACCAGTCATTTTCCCTAATTTCTCCAATAAGGGGAGAGTACTGTCTACATGTTCGTTTACAGGTAGTTACGTTTTTACCTTCAAAGAACAAAGGGTATCAAAATCTGACCAATTGTTTGTTGCCTTTTCCTCACTTTCCTTAGATAACCCAGTTTCCAAGATTACCTTAGCTAAACTGCTCAGAGATTGTATCACCTTTATCTATCATTCAAAGGGACTTCACCCTCCATGCCCTGTGAAAGCCCATTCAACTAGAGCTGTAGCAGCTTCAGCAGTTTTTTCATGCCAGAGCTTATTTAGATGACATTTGTGCAGCAGCCACATGGTCATCTCCCTATACTTTTATCACTCATTACAAACTGGATCAAGTCTCTAGGGGACATGTATCATTTGGCTCGGTGGTGCTCAGGAATATTCTTCTGTGAGACCTCCCAATATTCAGGTAGCTAGAGACTCTGTCCCACAGTCAAGGACTGCATGAAGATTGACATTAGATAAAGAAGTTACGTCTTGCCATAACGTTCCATCTCCGTTGTCAGTCTTCACTTATCCTTGACATTCCCCCCTCATTCCCCCGGCTTGAGACTTAGTGGATCGAATACTTCCAAGACTGGCTTCATAACAGGGACATAGATCTGGTCTCTTATTGTTATTTACTATCTGCCACTATTTTAGGCAAGCTCGATCTGAGGTAATTTAGAGAGGTGCATTATGGGTAGAGCCTAACTCGAGAGAGTGGGAGAGTTGAAGTAAATGGCAGAGTCTGTTCCAAGGCTCAGAACCAAGCCCACAGTCAAGGATTTGTGAAGATAGACAACACAGATGGAACGTTATGTTAAGACATAACTTTGTTCCTAGTTGCCTCTTTCTTTCCATTAGACCTCCAACATTTGCTGTCTACCTGAAGAAAAAAAATTCTTTGAAGACTTCCTGGAGTATAAAAATACGTATGCAACTACTTCAAAGCGAAGATCATAAACCTTCTGAACTTCGTTGCACACTTAGGAGCCATACAGATGTCTTCCCATTGTTTTCTTGGGATTTGCTTTTCCAATCTGTCTTCCCAATCCTTCACCTCCTGTGATTAATTCTTATAGTAATCATGCAATAATGTATATGCTGTATTAGTTATCCTTTTAACAGCTGCTTATGTTCTACATTCAGCTAAAAAAACTTATTCAGAGCAGGTCTTTCATTTAAATCACCCTATTCCTTTCTCTTTGCCTTTACTCTGCGATCAAGCCTTGGTAGAGAAGGCAGTTTCTAACCTGCAATTTAAATGTCCTCTTAGCCTCATCCTACTGTATTACCTTTCCTACTTGAATTGTTTGCTCCCAATATTTTAGTTTCTTTGCCAGGCTTCTCCCATAAATTCTAGCCCACTCTTGCCTATTTTATATACCTCTACTTGAAGTTATTCCTGTTGACAAAATTTTCTTTCTCCATTCCCATATTGGTATAGTTGTTAGAATACTTTCTGCTACTTTATGAATATAATAATCTGTATGGTTATTCCCCTTAAGGATCTGCATGCAAAGTCCCTCTCTCTATTTCTTGAACTTTCCCCTTGCTTTATCATCATCCCTTTTCATTTTGAATTATAATCTGCTTGTGTTTATATATATATATATATATATATATATATATATATATATATATATATATATATATATATATATATATATATCTTTTGGTCGAATTACACTTTGTCGAAAATGATTTCATGCATTTCACTGAAAACCCATTTGGTCAAAAATGAAATATAGCTCATGCCCCACTGCAGTGCGACCCTGGAGTGAGAATATAAAGTTAGGGGGGGTGTGGGGGTGTAGCCCCCCCACATAATTGTAGTGTATTCACTGTTAAATACTTGTGTATCCATTAAAAATACATTGAAACATATAGCATCAGTAAAAACTAGTTGCAAAATGTGGGGGACTATGCCCCCCACACTCCCCCTAACTTTATATTCTTACTCCAGGGTCACACTGCAGTGGGGCAGGGGCTATATTCCATTTTTGACCAAATGTGCTTTCAGTGTAGTGGGCTGCTTGAAATCATTTTCGACCAAATGTAATTCGACCAAAAGCAGTATATATGATCCTTAACTGTTGTTTGTCTTTCGGCTTTTCCCGGTTAGGGGTTGCCACAGCGGAACTCCGGTCCGCTAATGATTGGCAGTTGTTTTTTATGGTGTCGAGTTGCCAGCCCGATGCCCAACCTTCAACGAAGGCACACCCATTCAACTTATATCTTTTGAACGCCCACTCGACCATGTAGCTCTAAAATATCCTTTCAAATCAGGTAAACTTAAACCATCTTGTTATATTGGATCAGTTTATCCCACTTAACTCTTGCACTCTTTCCCTCCCAGATAAATTCCTTCAATTCTTAAGTAATGTCCACAACTTCTCCTCTGGTTGATAAACATTATGCTTGACCCATATACAAGCCTAAAGGCACTGGACATTTTCACTGTTTGTATCTTACAGTCCATATCCATAAATAAGGATTTCCAGTCTCTCAGTTTTTGTATTATCTTTTGTTTGGTCTCTTCCCGCATATCATTAGCTGCCATAACAGAAGCCTTTTTAATCCGTACTGCTAAATACCTCATCTTATGTCCCCAGAAATATGGGTGTTGCTGAACCAGTTTGTGTGTAGGTTACGGCTGTAGAGGACAGCAGCTAATCTTGAGCAGTATATGACCTCCGAAAATGATGTCACAATACAATTGAAAGATAATTGAGCTAATCAATCGGCTTACTTGGTGTAATTCCAGGAGGTCCCAGTGTGTGTCAGAGAAAGAGAGATGGGAGTGCCAGTGTGCGTCAGAGAGATGGTTGGTGATCCTGACTTCTTTGCCAGGAGTGGCATACCTCTCTCAGCTCTGGGCATTCATGCATTAGCATGTACTTTCTCCTCTGCCATAGTACCTTCTTAGGCAGTGTCATTTTCTAGTTACTGCCCCATCTTAATCATGGAAAATACAGGCATTTGCATCATCACTGAAACTTAATTCCAGTGCAAAGACAACACTCCAGTACTACCAGGTTTGAATGCCCACCAGTCCTTTAGACCCTCTACTGAGGGTGGCTCCATATCTAGTGGTGGAATGTCTGCCTTCATCTGAAGCTCCACACCCTTAAGACTAATATAGCAAGAATAACATATAATGGTAACTGTTAGTAAAACCCAATGTCATATTGTGATAAATTACTGACACCCCCCCCCCCCCAATCATACCTGCAGCCCATGGCATATGCCTGTGCAAAGTAGAAGCCTCTAATATTGAACTCAGCAGTGTTTAGAAATGTAAGCTACCCTTCCATTAATTGGAAAACATGTACTCCAGCAACAAATACAGTATTATGTAGGCGTTATCGCTGCAAACTCACCTGACCAAATACCACCCTCATGAGGGTACCAAACTTGCTGTATCTAGTCCTCACAGTTATAGCTCTACTAAACTCCATGCATGTAATTGTTCCATCACTTGTCAGATGTGATCAGCACTTTTGTATTCACCCTGCAGTCCCAACCCGGATTACTCACTAACCCCCACCATCTTCTGAGACTTGCCAAAGTCTAACATGCTTCAGTTAATGGAGGGCCTGACACAATTTGTCAACCTACCCACGTCTCGAAGACCCCTTAGCCGTTGCTGCTACAATTAACAGTAGTTCATATTTTCACTTCTTTTCATGCACTGAGGAGTATGTCCCTGTTTGGCATAAGTACATTACCAAGTTTAAGGACAAGCGCTTTTAGAGGAACCTAGCATCAGTAGTCTACAGTAGCAGGGGAAAAAACATTATCTGGCCCTGAAGAACAAGCAGAAAACTGGTGCCCCCCTAAATTACCTTGACAGTAAGTGAGGCGCTTGGGTACAAAATCAAATTCTGCAAGGAAATTTATGACCTAAAAATTAGTACATATGTCAAGGACATCACAGATGCTTTAACTGTGTAAGAGACCTCTGGAACAGTACACATAATGCTAAAATGATAAACAATGGTACATCTCATTCTGATTCTGAGAACCTAGCTAAGCCTGCCAGCTAGTGCACTGGCAAAATCTTCCTCCATCCCTCATAGTTTCTCCTCCAAAGCCATCCTGTCCAAACTCTCCACCACCACCATTTTCACCTCTGAGCAGGTCCTAAAAGCACTAGTTATAGCAAGTCTTTTTAGTATGAAATGGTATCTCACCAACTTCCTGCTAAACCTGGGTAACCTTATCCTGCACTCTGGATTTGTGCCTGAGGCATGGAGAACAGCAGATGGTTCTACTGTTGATTCTGACAACTACAGGCCACTTAACCTTACTAGCCATATACACAAGGTAATAGAATGCATCATTGTGGATTGTATATCTCATAGCCATTGATAATAGGAATCTGCAGATTCTTGCTCCAAATGACTTTTCTTTTGTGAAAGGGTAAAGCCTGTTTTTACTTATCCTTTTAGACTTCATTTAAAATAGTTACTGAAACATTAGATGAGAATAAATGTTTGCACCACTTACCTTGACCTAGAATGCCTCTAAACTATCCAATAATTGAGCAAATTGTCCCAGTTAAATGTAAATCATTACATAACTCGCTGGATAACAAATGGCCTTACTGACCACATTCAGTCAAGGAGTGGGAACACAGTCCTCTAGAAAGGTTTTGTCACCACTGGAGTACCCCAAGGTTCTGTATTAGGACCACTGCTTTTTTGGATTACATATTTCAGATGTCAGAACTGATTTCAAGGGTCTTTTGCTGACTAGATTTGCTAATGACTGCAAACTCAGAGCCATCATCAACTCTCAAGACACCAGCATCCCCAAAAGGATCTAGTCTGCACAGACTTATGATTATAGGACCGTGGACTGAAGCTTAGCACAAACAAGTTTATTATCGTAACCTTGAAGAAATTATTAATAAGACATTTTTTTTATTATACAAATCCATTGTAAATATGTATTATTTCTTGTGTGATTCTTTTGCTTGTCTTATGACCTTTTGCAATTATTGTTCAACTAATGTGGAGCTTTTCTCCTAGGATCTCCACTGTAAATGGACCTCGTTCCAGTCAGACTTTCCCGGTCAACAAATGTAAAATAAAAAATAATAAAAAAAAAAAAAAATGACCACCTGTATACTCTACTCTGTTGACAGCTGTCTTGAGCATTCCCCTGGTTAGCATTCTCCCCAGACAAAAGAACAAAAACAAAAAAATCAAAAACATCCTCTGCTTTTTGGCTACTGAATGAGCAAAACAAAAAACAAATGACCTGTTGAAAATAACTCCTTTCTACAGTTAGTAAAACATACTAAATATTCTTATTTAAGCAACCACACTTGTGTCCCTAGAGGCATTACTACTGCAGGGACAAATTGAGAGCCAGTCAGTGTTTATACTAAATTGCCTATCATGTTCCCTAACTGCTCCAAAGGCAGCTGCCCCTGTTATGCTGCCTTTGCCATAGTTGTGCATCCACATATCTCATAAATGAGTCCCCCCACTAAAAGCAGATCATTGGACACCTGGACACTTCTGTTGATTGAGCTGTCTTTTTGATCATGATGTTGCTGCTGTAGTTAGAAAATCCTTCTACGTGGTTTGTGTTATAACCAAGGATGTTATCCCTCTCTACTCCTCCCTTGTCAGACTAGTAATGGAATGGAATGCCCCATTCAGTTTGTATTTGGCCAAGGACATGACACAGTTGGATAGTCATGGAACTGAGCTCCATGAGCTATCTAGGCTGCTTGAACTCCCCATCATTTTCTGTCACATAACTGTTATGTAATGATCTAGACTAGGATTGAAAGGTAGCAGATGCATCTGATCTTAACCTCTTACACATTTGCAAAACCCAGTAACACAATACCTGCATGAGAGACCTGAGCCTTCATAACACCATAAACAGACCTTGTTGGCAGGATAGATACCTCTCCCAAAGATTCCACTTTCTGAAGAATAAACTTCCTCTCTTCATTAAGCAAAATGCTTCTCTGACCATTTTCAAATTCATCCTAGATTATTGGATGGGAAACTACAGTTTCACCCTAGTTTTTGGTCCCTTTGTTATAGCTATTTTTATAACGGATGATAGCTATAATAAGGCTACAAATTGCACATTGAGTAACAGCTTAATCCCAACTATCCCAGGGTGAAAACAGAAACTTAGCAGAGAAAGCCAGTGGACCTAGTAGACTTCTGGGTAAATTTCAGTAACTGGCTAGTAAATCCACTGTCTGGATGCTAGGAAAAAATACAGAGGACCTGAAGGAAAATCCGCTACAAAAGGCGATGAAAAAAACACTGGGAAAAGTACTGTAACTTTTTAGCAGAAAGCAGTGCAAGCTCCAGACATGACTTCTAATAACCTAGAGAAAAGTAAAAGGCAATTGCCCACAGACCTGACTAAAATAAATGAAACACTGTTGAGTATATCAACTCAAACAATAATAGGCAGAGAAAATGAAAGGCACTTTAAACTGATATTCAGATAAGGTGATAAAACTGCAAAACTCAGAGGTTGAAATGAAGAAAAAGCTAGCTGAATGATGCTGCACAAGAAGAGATGTTTCAAAAAATAAGTGAATTAGAGAATAGAAGTAGGAGCACATAGGGAAATGTGAGATTTTCTGCTGTACCCAATAAGCTGGAAGGAACAGACTGTATTAATTTTTATGAAAGCACAAATACGCAACTGGACTGGTATTCCACAACAGGAGTTAATTGAAAGGGTATATTGTGTGTATGCTCCAAACCTGGCCGAGAAAACAACCTAGACATTTAATAGTAAACATGCAATCTTACCTGCAGAAGGAGTTAAGTCTGACAAAACTGTGGCAGAAGGACAAAATACTAAAAGTGGGAGACAGCAGAGTGTTTGTGGAGAATGACTACTACACCTGCCAGAAGAGGATTAAATTTTATCCCATTATTCAGGGAATGTTCAGAAGCAGGCATGAGACTCAAACTGCTGTACCCCGCTATCTTCAAAATATTTTCCCTGGAGGAACCAAATCTTTCTTTGAAGTACATGCTAAGGAAGAAATACAAAAATTTATCCAACAAAAAGTGAGCTATGAAACAGAAGGAGATTCTAGCTTCTTGTTCTTCTGGTAATAAAGACCACAGATACTGTGCCAGTGAAACCTTTTCCATTGTGTCAATGAAAAATGCTTGAGAGCAGGGGGGAAAAAGCACAAGAGTTGACTAGATGAATCCAGAGTACATTGGAAATGAAGCAGAGACAGGGTTTGGGAGAAGGAAATGAACAGGAAAATCTGGAAATATTGGGCTTTCTTGGACTTAAACTTGTAGGGAACTCTAAAGCATATGTCCTACTTCATGTTGTTAATGTTGAAAATACTCAGAAGGGAAGGTTAGTGAGAAAGTTAACTGTAAGTAGAACAACATTTTCTTAGTATTATTTAAATAAGTACATGCTTTTCTTTCACGTTATAAAGTATTTTTTTTCAGTTTGTGTAATGGGGATACCAATTTAAATAGGTGCTACTGTTTTTTTTCTTTTTATTTCTCCTTGTTCAATTTGAAGAAATGTAGGTACTGCAGTGTAAAAATCTGGTTAAAAGAGTGTGACAAAAAGTTACTGTGCTTTTTCTCATTCTTGCATAGGGGAATGACTTGGTTAAGGTCATTAGCTTAATGTAGTAAGTTTTAAGAGAAAGCAAGTAAATGAAAAAGAATATATTATATGGCTTTTTTCTGGTAAACAGTTTTGTCTGTTTTTTGTCTCTAGCAGACAATCTGAGAGAAATTGCGTGGAGAAAATGTTTTCTGACATTCAGGTGCTCTCTCTGCTGAGAGAGCTATAAAGGGAAGACAAAACAAGACAGCACTTAATAGAAGCACAGGATATACCATGAGTCTTAGCATGGATAAGCTTTCTTTTAGGTTAGCTTGAGTCTGTGCATGTGGCTGACAGTTTGGAACATTTGTCCCTGTTAGGAGGGTAAAATTTCAGTATTTGAAGATGTACATAGTTTTGTGGGTTAAGCCAATAGGTTTTAGGGAGACATTGGGTGTGTACTTGTATTGTTGTTTGAGAGTTTTCAGTAGAACAAAGTGTTGTAAGATGTGACGTAGGCTCAGTGGAGATGACAAGAAACAATTGTATAAAAATTTAACCTGCCAAACAGTAGATGCATGTAACACAAAAGCTGAAAGTAAACATTTAACAAAAAAAGTGTTCTACATAAAAGATGGGAACAATAACCTCTCAAGAATATGATGCCTTCTATAATGTTTTTAAACATTTATGGTCTAACACACAAGTACAAAAAAGAAAGAGTAGTGAACTATATTTAAAATGTGGAGTGCAAATAGCTGATCTACAGGAGACGCACTTGGAAAGTCCTCAACATGTGGATTTGTTAAAGTTTTCAGGATGGTTATTCAGCGGAATACTTGGGACAAAGAAAGGGTGGGGTACTTGTATTAATTGTGAGAGGCACTCCAATAGTAGTAAAAGAGGATAAAAAAGACAATAGTGGTAAATTTGTAGTACTAAGGGGCTAATGGCAAGGGAGGAGGCTTACACTGGGATGTATTTATATTCCACCAAAAGCTGCTATAATAGTTCCTAAGAAAATTCTAGGAGAAATAATCAACTTGCAGCAAGGAATTTTACTTGTAATTAGGGACTGAAATTTGATTTACAGTAGTGAAGGTATGTCTGGGGTCCCAGAAGGGAAAATGTAACAAAGGAGGATAGATTTTTAAAGAAATTTATGAGAATATTTGGAGTGGACGATGTCAATTCAATACTAGGAGTTTGGAGTGAATTTACATATTATTCCCCAAGATACAAAAACTGAGCTAGGCTAGACAGAATTATACATTTCATAGGAACATGTGCATTAAATTGAAGGTCGTGGTACACACCCGATAACTATTTCAGATCATACACAAATAATAACTAAAATAAAATCACACGGTAATGAAATAAAAATGAGACAGTAGAGCTTTCCTACCTGTATGATAAAAAGAGAGGAATTTAAGGAATGGGTAGTTGAAATTATTCAGGAGCTATTAGAGAAGGTAGAAATTTCTTCTGAAAATATAGGTAGGGAGTGGGATAAAATTAATGTGGAGTTTAAAAATAGGATGGAAGTAAAAGAAAGGGAGATATGGTTAAGAAGTACCAATAATTACTTAGAGGGACGACAAATGTTAGTATTGCAAAACAGGGGAATCTCACAGAACAAGAAGGGGGCAGCTGTAGAATGCTAAGCAGAAAACCAAGGGATTACCTCGATAATCTACACAAGTTTAGATAGATTGCTGTTAAGCAACAGTTTTGGATGATGACTCTAGAGCACAAAAACTTTTGTCACGACGACTCAGGCAACAGAAAGTAGAAAGGGCCGTCACTAAGCTTAGGGAGCGTATAACAAGGAAGATAACAAGGGATCCTGCAGAAGTATTAGAAATATTTCAGAAATTCTCTGATAGTCTGTATAAAGCAGAGAAATATGTAAATCAAGAAAAGGTGCAAATGGAAATGTTTATGGAAGAATTATATATGCCAAGGTTAGAGGTGGATGAGGCTCAATTACTGACTGTTGGATAGCAGGACACGAGACAAAAATGGTGATGTATAACCAATCTACAGGAAAGTCCTCAGGAATAGATGGTATTCCTGTGGAAGCTTGGAAGCTAGGAGGGAAAAAACTGAAAGATCTGGAAGGTTTTGTTTAATGGCATTTTAAGAGAAGTACCAACATCCTGGAGGAAAGTGGTAGTAACTGTAATATCCACAGAAGGTAAAGAACCATCAGATCCAGTGCTTTATGCAGGCCCATTTCAATACTAAACCAATATTATAAAGTGTAATGGCTAAAAGAATGACAAAAGTGATGCCAAAATTGATATGAATCAGTGTGGTTTTGTGGAGGGGAGGCAAACATTTGACATTAACAGAACACTGATAATCCCGAGGGAAGCAGAATGTAAGAAAATACCACTGTTGTTGTTGGGTCTTGATGCAGAGAGAGCATTTAACAGAGCAAGCTTTGACTATGAGCAGAGCAGTGGAAGCACTTGCATTCCCCAATAAAATTATAAGGCTGATTAGGAAGATACATGAGGGATCAGAAGCAAATATTAAAGTGGATGGAGTCCTCTCTGGTAATCTCTGCTTGAGCAGAGGAACTGGGCAGGGGTGTCCTGTCTCCCCTTTATTTGCATTATGTTTAGAACCATTGCCAAAGAAAATAAGCGACTCAGAAATTCAAGGATATAGTTTGTTGGTAGTCAATAAAAGCTGGCTCTATTTGCAGATGACATTATTTTATACCTGACAAACCCAGTAAGGGACATTACAGTGCCGTGGAACATACTTCAGACCTTTCCAGGATACAAAATTAATGAAGCTAAAACAAAGGCAACAGCGATAATTTATGTAACCATATACAAATTGGTTCGGCAATATCCATACTTACGGGAACATGATAAAATTAAGTATTTAGGAGTATGGATTAAAAATGATTCCAGTATGGCAGCTAAGGATATGTGGGAAGAGACTGAACACAAGATAATACAAAAACTGAGAAAATGGAAGCTCTCTTATATGGATATCAATAGTAAGATACAAGCAGTTAAAATGTTTAGTCTCTAGTCTTATACGCAGGTTAGGGTGGCCGCAGTGGTGCAGTGGTTAGTGTTGCCGTCTGACAGGAAGAGGTTGTCTGATTTGAATCTCGGCTGGGGGGCCTTCTGTATGGCGGTCTGCATATCCTCCCTGCGGTCATGTGGGTTTCCTCTGTGTGCTCTGGTTTCCTCCCAAAGATGTGCTGTAGGTGGATTGGACACTCTAAATTGGCCCTAGGCGCGTGTGTGTGTGTGTGTGTGTGTGTGTGTGTGTGTGTGTGTGTGTGTGTGTGTGTGTGTGTGTGCCTTCTGTGAAATGTTGGGTGCCGGGTTGGCAACTCAACACCGTAAAACTCCACTGCCAATCATTCTGCAGATCGTTGTTCTGCCGTGGCAACCCCTAACCGGAAAAAGATGAAACAAGTCATCTTATACGCAAGTCAGGGATATTTTTATCAACCAGAGGAGAAGTTGTGGATAGCAATTAATAAGGAACTGCAGGATTTTATTTGAGAGGAAAGACCGCAAGAATCAGGTGGGATAAGCTTATTCTTCCAATAGAACTGTGGGATTGGTAGTACTGAATTCGAAGGGGTATTTCAGAGCAGCACAGTAAAGGCTCATGTACATAGCACAAGCAGAAAACTATAACTCAAAGTGGAAAGAGATGATGAAACGGGGAAAGCTCAAGAAACAAGGTGAGACTGGGATTTTGGATGCAGACCTTTAAGGAGAATAACAGTCGTACATAAGTTCATAGATTGGTACTAGGCTATCAGCCCAAGGGCCTACGTAAGCCTAGCCAACAAGGTTCCTTGGCTTACGCCACTCAAGAAAGTTATGTTCCTGTGGCACTGTCGAGCAGGGACACAGAAGTGATCCCCGGGGTGTATTTCCTATTTCCCATCCACTCATTAAGATTTTTCTTGAAGAGTGCTAATGAAGAACTTTGCTTGACATAGATTGGTAGCCTGTTCCAGAATATGGGAAGTCTGTGGGACAGGAATCTATCCTTCCAGCATGTCCTGTTTATTGTGGTGACAGGGTTTAGGTCCCTAGAGCATGTAGCTCGGAAGGATTGGGATTTCTTTAGGTGTAGCATGTCCAACAGCTCTGGGTTTTGACATAGCTTTATATGTTAGGTAGAGATCACCTCTGAGTAGGCGTTATGCTATGGAGTAAAGCTGGAGATTTTGAGGCGGTCAGTGTAGGGAATTTGTTTGAGGCCAGTAATCCTCTTTGTGAGGTACTTCTGTGGCCTTTCCAGCTGCTGCAGATCTTGTGAGGTACATTCCAAAAGGGGCGTTGTACTCTATAATGGGTCTAATGAGTGTCAAGTAGAGGGGAACAATGACCTCGTTTTTCCTGGATGAGAACCCTTTTATGATGAGGTGTGCCACATAGAAGGACTTCCTGACTACTGTGGCGATGTGACTATCTAAGGAGAGACTATTGTCCACCTGGGTCCCAAGGTGTCTCATCACGCATTCGGTGTCAAGTAGATTGCTGCCTATGTGGTAGTTCATGGGTACAGAGTTTTTACCAAAGGGGATGACACTGCACTTTTTGGCATTGAGCTTGAGGCCATGGCTCTGACACCAGGCATCTGTCTCAGCGAGGCCCTTCTGTAGGATGTCCACATTATTTGGGGACTTGATTATGGCTCCTAGTTTGCAGTCATCTGCGAACTTCGTTAGCCAGAGGCCTTCTGTGTTAGCCTGTACTTCAGAGAAGTCGATACCAAACAGGAGAGGTCCCAGGACAGAACCCTGTGGTACTCCACTTGTCACTGCTTTGAGGTCAGATTTGGAGTCTGCAACTTTTACAGTGTGGGTTCTGCCAATGAGCCAATTGGCAACCCATCTTGTGATGTAGGGATTTATACCTGGTTTAGTGAGTTTAGCTATAATTCCAGAATGGGTGATGGTGTTGAAAGCCTTTGCGAGGTCAAGATAGGCTGTGTGAATCACCTTACCCTCATCTACAGCTTTGGTGACTGCCTCAAAGAAGTTGATCAGGTTCAGGAGGCATTATCTGCCTTTCACAAACCTGAACTGGGTGGGATCCAGAGTTTGGAGGTTACCAATGTCTTTGTTTGAGTTCCATGATGATATGTTCCATGGCCTTGCAGACCAGGCTCATCAGGCTAAATAGGTCGACAGTTCCCGGGATCATTGATGGCTCCCCCTTTGTGGAGTGGGATAACTGTTGCTGTACACCATTCAGTGGGCACAAAGCCTGATGCGAGGCTATTATTGAACATGGTGCTTAAGTGGGGAGCCAGTTCGTTCTGAAGTTCATGTAAAACACAGCCTGGGATGTTGTCCAGTCCCATGGATGCTGTGTTTTTGGCTTTAGAGTGTGTAGCTTTTACCTGCGTAGTTGTGATTACAGGGACTCTGCATTCTTCCTGTATAGATATGGGCCCTTTAGGGGGTAAGAGGGGGCAGTAAAGTTAGCACTGAACCTATCTGCCAGGATGTTGGCAATATCAGTTGGTTCTGTAATTTTCTTGCCTTTGTGCTGTAACTCAGAGCAGATCTGGGTGTTGCCATCAAGATTCTTGACATAGCTATAGAATGCTTTGTGGTTGTCCTTGGAATTAGTGGCAATTTTGATTTTATAGCTAGCTTTAGAGGATCTTATAAGAGATCTCAGCTTCTTATTGAGGCTGACCAGGGAGCTCCTCCACTCATGGGATTTTATTCTCTTTTGCAACAGTTTCTTCCTTCTGTTGTATAGTTTGTTTATGGCAGGGGACCACTAGATTGGCTTCCTTTTTCTGGAGGATAGTGTCTTGGTTCTGTTTGGAATAGCATGATCCATGCACTCGTTTAAGTGCTTATAGAGTGCATTTGTGTAGGATTCAGCAGTTGTAACTGTATTGTCCATCTGCATGGGTGTCATGAAGTTCACCACTTCTGTCTTAAGAAGCATGAAGTTGGCTTTGGAGAAATATTTTACTGTGGTTTCCTTAATGGGGGCAGGATGTGGATATCAAGGGTGATTAGCTTTTGGTTGGATCGGACTAACGAGGAGTTGACTTCAGATGTGGAGCACCGGTCACTCATGTTGGTAATGACTAGGTCTAGGATATTGTTGCCCCTGGTGTGGTTGTGGATAAGTTGATCCAGGACATTGGAGTTTATGAATTCCAGAAAGCATTGAGCTAAGGAGTTGGTACACGAGTAGTTTTCCCAGTTAATGGTGGGGTAGTTGAAGTCACCCATTGTTAGGGTGTTTGGTTGAACCCTAATTTTTCCAGTACATCAAGAAAAGAGGAGTGGAAATCCTGGGGCATGGTGGGGGATCTTTAACAAGCTACAATTTAGATTGCAGTTTTGCCCAGAGTTGGTTGCACTTGGATAACCTCGGATGCATTATACTGAGCAACTAGCCTGGAGGTGTGGATATCCTTAATGAATATGGACACACCTCCGCCTTTGGTGTTTCGGTCCAGGTTACATGGCCGAAAAGTGTGGTATGAGTTATAGCCTGGTAGTGCAGGGGTGCTCTCTGGAGCCTTGAACCAGGTCTCAGTCACTGCACAGATGTCGATGTTCTCCATTTTAAGGAGTGCCTCGAGTGAATGCATTTTGAGATTTAGACCTCTAGCATTGAGTAGCATTACCCTCAGTTTTTGCTTGCCTGTTCCTGTTATGGTGGTGAATTTGTTATTTGATCCTTGCCTAAAAAAAGGCACTATAGGGGCAGCAAGAGCCTTAGCCAGTATCCGGAATCCCAGGGGCGACAGGTGCAGGCCATCTATGGCAAAGCATCGTGGTCTGTTGACCATGTCATTCCAAGCAGACAGATACTGGATCCCCTTAGAATGACACCAGAAGCTTAGCCAATTGTTGAAGTCTATCATTTTGTCCTTGTACTGCGGTATCATTCTGGGCGATGGCAGAATGCAACACAGGGCTAGGGTCATACCTGCCTGGGCTACAAGATCGGCGAGCTCTTCCATGTCTCTCTTCATGTAGTCCAAGGAGGTATGTCTCAAGTCATTCACACCAACATGGACAATGACAGAGTCATATTTTGTACTTGTTGTGGAGTGACCTGAGTGCGTGAGTTATTTGGCGGATCCTGGCACCCAACAGGCAGCTGACAGTAACCTTCTCTCTGTTTAGCCTGGTGAGTGGGACATCAGTGTGCCTGACTTTAGAGTCGCCTGTGACTAGTGTGTGTTGGGTACGTTGTTTTGCCTTATTGGCTGTGGTTGAGTGGCACACTGAGTCTGTGGGCTATGTGTCATTTGGGTTGTGTTGGGGATGGAGGTTGCTTGCGTTTTTGCTTTGGAGTTCTCTGTTGCTTAGACAGATTATTATTGAGAGCCTCCGCGAATGTTTTTGTGTTACTATGTGTGGATTTTGGTGGTGTAGATTTAGTGAGACAATGTGATGAGTGTGGTGCAAATGTTTACCTTCTCCTCATGACTGTCAAGTTCAGTCTTGGTTGGAGAGAGCTTTACCTCCAGTTTGGCTAGATAAGTGCATCTCTCATAGGTTGTGGTGTTGAGTGTTAGGAGGAGAGGGTTGTCTTTGTACATGAGGCAATTTCTGCATTGCCTCAAGATGCCCAGATTCATCAGGCAGACAGGAGAGAACACTGGGAGCTGACCCTTGGACATGCCTGGATAAAAAACTATTTTCCTCTAGATAAGTGAGGAAAGTGAGTTACAAGAGCTGTTTTGCTCTAAGCAAGTGTGAAAAGTAAGTACAAAAACTATTTTCCTTTAGGTAATGAGGAAGATTGAGTGCTATAGTAATTAGTAGTTTATTTAGTGCTTACAAGTTCTAAACAAGTGCTGAGAATGAATAAGCAAATTTAAGTGCTAAAACTAAGAGTCTGTATCTGCACTAGATGAGTTACAGGACAGAAACAAGTGCAAATGCAGGCTTTCAAATCAGAAAGTTGAGAGAGATGGAAGAGATTGCCCAAACGGACAATAACTACAATTTCTGGGCCAGAACTACTCCTTATGTGGTAGACAGGTTACCTAGGGCTTACCACTCCCACTGATAAGCAAGAAGGCTTCCCTCCAACATAGGCTTGGGGGGGGCTCAGAAGCTTACGTACAGTCCTGGATACAGCAAATCTGTATCAGGAACACTAGTTACAGGAAAGGTAAGAAACAGGCTTACAGTTTTTTTTTTTTTTTTTTTTTTTTTACAGAAAAGTAGTAAAAACAATTCACATGCAGTGCAAGCGAGCACACTTGAGTATGTAGCAATATTAGACCAAACACAGTTTAAAAAATGCAATTAAATTAAAAAGGACTAAAAGCAAGTGCAGAAAGAGTTTATTAGGTAGAATGTGGTAAAGAGAATATTATATTCATGAAGTAGTAGAAGCTGTTCTAAGAACTAAGCCAACATGGGAATGGAAAAAGGAGATTCTGCAAATAGAGATGACTGCAGTTAGGGATATACAGACAGTGGGCAAGGGAGGCTGGAATTTATTGGAGAAAACTGGCAAAAGAATCAAGGTATTGGGAGCAAATTGGAGAGAGAATGGCAGTAGAATGGGAAGAGGCCAAGAATTTGAGACTGCAGTTTAGAGATTGCCTTCCGCATCAGGGATTGATATCTGAGTAAAGAGCAAAGAGAAAGAAATGGGGAGGGGGGATCCTAAACGAAAGACCAGCATTGGTAGAGTTTTTGATAGAATCTAGAACAGAAGTTTACGTTAAGAAAAGAATTAGTAGAGCATATAAAATATTGCATGATAACTATAAGAATAATCAGAGAAGGTTAAAAAGGATTCGGAAGAGAGATTGGATAAGCAATTCAAAAAGTAACAATGGGGAGATATAGGTGTCTGCCAAATATGTAACTAGGTCTAGAAAATGTACCATATTTGCTTGGAAGTGTTTACGTAGGTATTTTGTATACCCCAAGTAGACTCCAAAAGATTTTTTCCTCAGGTAGACAGCAGAGGTGTGATGGCGAGGAAAGAGGTAACTGGAAACATATTTTCTGGGAGTGTAATGAGTTGGCAGACTTTAAAGATTCCCTGCAGCCTGCTCTGTCGGAGATGCTGGGTGACCAAACTGGTGTAACTAAGGAAATGATTTTAGAGCTCTGGTACAGAATTGGAATTGCCTAAACATAGTAAGGCCTTGCTGAGTCTAATTATGATGGCTACCAAAAAAGCAATTCCTAGAATATAGAAAACAACTTTACTGGAAATAGCAAAGACAGTAACAGACATAAAACAACTGGAATTAGGATCTTTAGAAAAAGGTTGTAGCAAATTACATAGGAAAAAAATGGGAAGTATGGGAACAATACATGCAGAAGAGGAGCAAGGCTTAAAAGAAGGCAGGAACTGAATGAGCTGTCCAATGGTTGACTGACGACTGAATATATTATAAGTGATGTATGTTTGCAGCTACAGTTGAGTGGCACAATTTGTAATGTTTGCAACTGAGATTGTGTTGGTATGGATTATTTTCATTTGTATAAATGTAAATTTGCCTGGGTCATACATGATAATTTAAAAAAAAAAAAAAAAGGCTACAAATGGTCTGCTTCATCAACTGTCTAGTAATGACCTCTGAACCTGTGCAAGAGGATGGTCAAAGCTGCTGCATGGGGAAGTGTGAGGCCTTTGTTCTGCTACTTCACACCGTTTTTAATCAGAATTTGAAATTGACTGTTGTGAAATGGCACCTTTAAGAAAATAGATGCTAACAATGTGTCCACATATGGTCAGGTACATTCCCCATACCGGCCTGTCTTATTTTCCTAGCACACTAACTTTGGTAACAAAAAAAATGTTTTTTTTTAATGTAAAATGAATTTTGCCAGCAGCAAATAGCCCTACACTAACCTGCTAGCAACGTTGCATATGACAAGTTGCTTAGCAGCGTGATTTCCCTTCCCGTTTCAAGTCCTAATCCAAGTGGCCATGCTGCCACATTTTTTTTTTTTTTGCCGTAGTGTTTCCCTTGAGCCTTTTTAACTGTACACTGTGAGATGAATAAATAGTTGAAGAAAATTCTTCTAATTTACAAGAAAAAAAAAAGCAATATGGTAGAAATTTCAGGGTCAAAATGTGCCTGCCTACTGCTCTGTCCTGTCCCATCAGTTGCACATGTGATCCCTGGTGTTGCCTACTGAAATGTCTAACACAGACATAGTGATGAACCAGACTGCCCTCCAACCCCACCAGCCAGCACACTATGTGAAGCCTTTTATTTTTAGCATCACTTTTACTATGTTCAGTATTCGGGTTGGTTTGTGGCAGTTTTGAAGCATCTTATCTTACTAACGTTTGGGAGTAAAATGTGGTGTAACTGAATGTTTGTACTAAAACAGTAACAAAGAATTACTAATCGTCATGGTGGTGGCTCATGGGTGGTGGCTGCTGTTAGTGTAATATTGATCATTATAACGTGACCAATGCTTCACCCAGTTTGTGCTACTGTTACACTATAACATCTGTCTCTACTTTACCCTCATGTAAAACTGGAAGGGAATGAAAGCTGCTTTAGCATGTTTTTAGAAAGAAAAATGGAAAAAATGCTGCTTTAGCATGTTTTTAGAAAGAAAAATGGAAAAAAATTAAAAATACAGTCAGTACTGCAGTGCTTTCATTCTGTCCAGACTTTTTTAGATCTATGTAAAATAAGATCTGATGTTCATCTTCTTTCCATTTGTCACTGATTGGTTCGGTTCCGAGCCCTTGGAACTGAGTCGGCCTAATACCAAGCTCATGCCAGCCAAAAACTCTCGAGCTAAGCTTCTACCCACAATGCCCTTCTCACTGTTACCTCCGATCTCGTTTGCTGCATAGCCATAAAGCCATGTTTCAGCAGAGCTCTCAGCTAAGTAGAAACATTTTGATATATTATACAAACATTTGTCTATTTTCTTGCTGTTTGTGACTTGTATTCATCAATCTTTATATTTACAGTTAGATTTACACTTTTTTCTCTTCTACTTGTAATCTTTTAAGTACCACTGGTGGTACGGCCTTCTCTCTTTACCCTTATGGTATCCCTTGAATGCCATGGCTGGTATTTCTTCTCTCCTTCCCTTTTTCTGTCTAGTTGTGTGTGTTTTTGACTCTGGATATATACTGTGTGTGTTTAGATAAGTTTAGACATAGAGAACGCAGTATTTACATTTTTCTCTGAATACTTTGATTAACTTTTCATGATGTCTGATAAGAAGGGTACATCACGTTTCAAGCATTGTACTTCATGTAATGGTAAACGTCCGAATAGTGACTCTCACAATGATTCTGTTTATTGCTTGGGGGTGCCCCATCTTTTGGTGGAACCTCCCTGTGTGATTTGTCAAAGTTTCAGTCAGCTCACTCTGAACGAGCACAAGAATAAGTTAATACTGAAAGGCCTACGTAAATCACCCTTTTCAGAGGCCTTTTCTGTGATGGAGGTCTCAATCCCTCCTAGGAAGGATAAGAAAAAGCCCCATTCAGTTCCCTCTTCACCCTCGGGTGACCAGGGTAAGTCTGTGAAAACTAAAGTGCGAAAACTTTCTTTGGAACATAAAGCTGCCTCGTCGGCACTGACTTAAGTCTGCTCCAGGTACTATGTCTATTGCTATATTGGCACCAGCTTCGACTCCGATACTGTCTCCGGCACAGTCTATAGACCTCGCCTCACTTACTTTGACTTCGGCACTGGGTGCTGCTTTGGCACAATGCATGCCTGTCTCTGCAATGACTATTGAACCTCCCATAGGCCGCTTCAGCACCGAGCTCTTTTACGACTCCGACGAGAATGGATTTGACCCCACTGCTTCCTGTCTCCAAACGTGAGGTCTGTGCTAGTAGATTTTACACCACAGACCCGATACTCTCCATCCATAGACTCATTTCTAGGCCAAGTTATAGCCCATTTCTAGATCTACCTGACTCTCCATTGGGAATATCCACTAGATCCACCAGGAGCCTTTCAGAACTGGATGTTGTGCGTCTTGTGGACCAACTGTTGGCAGTCAGGGGGATACCCATGCCTTCCAGGACCCATCTTCCTGCAGGACTTGGGTTGACTTCTTCATGGACTCCATCCTGTTCTCCTTTGACCATTCCGATTCCAAAGCCTCCTGCTCCGACATCCTTTTTGGAACCCCTTGTTTCGACGCCTGCAGTGGACCTCATTGAGGCTCCTGGACTGTCCCTTTTGGTCCTCTGTTACTGCTGAACCAGTCCTTCCTCAACCCTGTGATTGGGCTGCAGACTCTTCGGTTCATGGCACAGTTCCGAGTGTTTCTTTGATTCCATCCTCTGTGCCGGGAGCTTTGTCTGCACTGATCCTGCTTGAGGCTCCATTCTCGGAAGCAAGTTCAGCAGAGCGGGGTATGACCCCGGTTCTGAGGTTGTCCTTCTGTGACATTCTACGTGTTTCACTGTTGCAGTCATTACATTTGGGTAATCCTGCTGGCAGGTTGTCCTCAGTCTGCCTGAATTCCAAAGTCTTGGGTCCTGCGTCGACTGTCGTCACCTCTTCCCTGACGTCAGGTCATCAGGGGTATAAAACATGTAGCCGATGCGATTTTCTTTTGTCTTCCTTGCCGCGCGGTGCCCGAAGCAGAAGCAGTTCGCAAGTGCCAGTCGGCCGACTCCTGAGATTTTCGAGTTCGAATTTCAGATCCGAAGTCTTCTATAAAGCTAAGTACCCCATTGGGGAAACCTTTTTCTTGCTCCAGAACCGATGTCAGAAAAAGTTAATAATTGTATTTCTTGTGGGAAGCAAATACCTCATAAGGACTTTCATTCTTACTGTATTCCTTGCCTAGGCCCTGATCATCATTTTCTGGGTTGTCGGTTTTGTGCTAGATTTAACCAACGCACTATTAAGCGTCGGTATGATTTTTCTTTAAACTACTTTGGACGCAGATTTAATTATCCAGAAATGTCATCGGAAAGCCATCCGACTACCGAAATTCACAAAAAACGCAAAGAAAAAGAAAGACAGCTGAGGTCCAAAACTGACGAAGCTTCTCCTAAGCCAGTCGCTGGTTCTCAGTGAGGCGCTTTCGCAGCCCCTGATGACTGCTACTTTAGAGTCGCAACCCGCAACCGACTCCCACGTGGAGTCTGCCATGCCGCTGGAAACTCAAGGTATTGGAACCTCAGACGCTAACCCTTCAGATGGGTCCGGAGCCGCTGAGCAGGCACCGACCCCTGAGGGTGTATTCAGAACCAAACATTTATACATTAAACCAACTTCAAAGGCTAAGACTACAGCACCTTCAAAAGCAAAGAAGCAAACTCAAGAGCCACGTGGACAGGCTTCCATGCCCAAAAAACAGGTGCTCAAAATGGCCGAAGACTTGATTACCTTGATCAGGGGTTCACATCCCCCTCCTGATAAGAGGCCTAGGCAAGAGACTGACTATGAATCTTCAGATCAGGTTTCCATTTCTTCAGATTCCTCTTCTGATCAGGAATATTCTTTTCCTCCCTATGAGGATTCTGATGCTGAAGAATCCATACCTTTAGGTTCTCCTCCTGAAGATTATTCTTTTGGGGAAACCTTACATACCATGAGTGAGCATTTCCACTGGGAGAGCCAAGATTTTTCAGAGTCTAAAAAGAGGCTCAGTGATTTCCCGTTACTACCTCAGCACAAGCCACTAGCCATCCCTCCTGTGTTACATTGTAGATGATGTGTTTTCAGAGTCTAGCCTTACCCCTGACTCCTTGCCTCCAGCTCCTGTTAAGCCTGACAGATATTACAGGGTTCCTGACTCACATAAATTCCTTTTTAAAAAACCCTGCTGCAGACCCAGAAACGGTCCCAAGGGAGTTAAGGCTTCCGCTGCAAAAAACCCTTCCCCTTCAGATAGGGATTCTAGGGCACTGGGTAGATGGGGGAATAAAGGTTTACACTTCTGCTACCTTGGCTATAAGGGCCTTACTGTCAGTTTCATATGCTCAAATATCAGCAACATGTCATGGCATTGCTTAAACAGGAAATGTTAAACTCTGAATGTGCAGAAAACAAGGAAATGCAGCTGAACGCAATGTGGTTTTGATTCTTTAGAGGCCTCCTGCAGGGCCGCAGTTACAGGTTCTGTAATTAGAAGGCATGCTTGGTTAAAGGAACAAAATCTGCCTGATCATGTTAGTTAAATTATTAGATGCACCTTTACAGCATGATACTTTGTTTGGTATTAAGGCAGAGGAAGTGTTAAAGAAAATGGAGGACAAGGCTAAATCTATGCAAACGGTCAAAGATTTCTTACAAGTACAGCCACCTAGGTTTAGTAGACACTGTCCAACAAAGAATTGGTACTTTCCTGTGTCAGACAGACCCCAAAGGGGCAGACCCAGATGCCCTAGAGGCAGATTCCAGGTGCAAGGTTCATACAGGTCAAAGCAATGGGGTGCTTCTACCTCCTAAAGTGGAGATGACAAATCACAACCTTACAGGAAACAGTCCCAATGACTTCCCCCTGCCTGCACCAAGTACTTATTTCCTGGCAGCACCCTTAGGGGGAAAATTAGCACTTTTTTCTCAAAATTGGCACATTATAACTCAGGACCAGTGGGTTCTAAATATCGTGTCACAAGGCTACAAGTTCCATTTCCATACCCTGCCAAAGGCAAACGGCTGCCCAGATCTGCCAAAAAATCAATGGACAGAGGCACAAAAACAAGTCTCATCCCTCATGGATATGAGGGCCATTCAGCAAGTGCCAGAGCAAGAGCGGGGACAAGGATTTTACTCAAGACTGTTCCTGGTACCCAGAAAGGACAAGGCCTGGAGGCCAATACTGGACCTATCGATTCTAAGTACATTCCTGGATATACCAAAATTCAAAATGTTGACTTTGCAGCAGCTTCTGCCCATGCTGGGCAAGAACGTTTGGCTTGTAACTTTAGACCTAAAAGAGGCATACCTGCATGTCCCAGTCAGACAAATATGCAGAAGATACCTCGGCTTCAAGGCTGGCTCAATGCATTACCAATTCTCTGCACTGCCCTTTGGCTTATCTACTGCGCCCAGGGTCTTTACAAAGTGCCTGGCACCAATAATCGCATTCTGCATACAAAGAGGAATACAGATATATCCTTACTTGGACGACTGTCTCATTCAAGCAGAGAACAAGGACATCCTTCTACAGCATCTGGCGTTTGTGAAAAAACTTTTAACATGCCTAGAGTACACAGTCAATGAAAATAAATCAAAACTCGTACCCTCTCAAGGGATAATATTCCTGGGTGCAAAACTTAAATACAACTGCCCAGATGGCTTATCTCACGCCAGACAAACAAAGGCAACTGACTACCTATTTCAACCTGTTGGCAACAAAGGCCCAGTTATCTGCAAGAAAAATTCTGCAGGCTTTGGTCTTCATGGCATCCTGCATCCTACTAATTCCATATGCAAGACTGCATATGAGGAAACTTCACTGGTACCTAAAAAGTGTTTGGACTCAGCATTGCCAAAGCCTGGAAACTATAATTACTCTCATTCCCTGCCTGCAACAGGAGTTTCGATGGTGGGCAAAGGCTTGTCACCAAAACAAGGGACAGCCATTCACATTACCCCCAGCCAGGCAGACACTAACAACGGATGCATCAGATTATGCCTGGGGGGCCCACATGGCAGGACGATGCATTCAGGGAACATGGACCTCAAACCAAATGCATCTACATGTCAATCTAAAAGAGATGCTAGCTGTTCAAAATGCCCTGACAGCCTTCAAGGAACTACTTCATCCAGGGCAATTACTGATAAAGACAGACAACACCACGGTAATGTGGTATATAAACAAGCAGGTGGGCACACATTCTTACCCCCTTTGCAGACTAGCCATGACTTTGTGGGATACAGCATTGACTTACCAACTACACCTGCAGGCACAATTCTTGCCAGGAAGGAAAAATACTCTGGCAGACGAACTAAGCAGAAACCTCATGGATCCCCACTAGTGGCAGTTGGATCCACAAGTCTTTAGCATAATAACAAGGAAATGGGGATGCCCGGACATAGATCTATTTGCCTCCCCTCACAACTACCAACTAAAGACATTCTGCACAAGGATTTATAACAGATAAGCATGGAAAGTGGATGCCCTATCCTTCAGCTGGAAAAGCCTTTCAGTATATGCCTTTCCCCCTCTGCCTCTCCTCCCCAAGGTACTCCTAAAGGTCAGACAGGAGAAGCCAAAGATGATACTGATTGCACCAGACTGGCCACGCCAACACTGGTACACAATATTAAGGAGCTTGTCTCAATGCCCAGCTTGGACCCTACCTCAAGTACCGCATCTACTGTCCCAGCAAAACAATCAGATCCTGCACAGCCATACAAAACACACCTCTCAGCAAAACGGTGATGGATGTCATTTTGGAAGCCAGAAGGCCTAGTACTAGAAAATCTTATGCTGGAAAATGGAAGAGATTCTGTTCTTGGAACCATGCACAAGGAACAGATACAGCAGTGCCAAATATTCCTCAGACTTTACAATACTTAACTGAGATGCTAGACAAAGACCTTTCTTTCTCATCTATTAAAATTCATGCCTCTGTCATTTCGGCTCATTACAATGCAGAGCCACCAATCTTTTCTCATCCCTTATTAAAACAATACTTCAGAGGAGCCAAAAATTTAAGGCCTCCAAGGAGATCACCAATGCCTGCATGGGACCTCAACTATGTCTTGGAAAAACTCACCCTACCTCCTTTTGAGCCAGCTGCTACTGCTGATATAAAGTTTTTATCTTGGAAAACAGCTTAGCTCCTAGCAATAACTTCTGCAAGATGAGTTTCAGAGCTTCAGGCACTCATGGCTGTGGAACCTTTTATCATTTTTTATCCGGACAGGGTCTCCCTGAGAACAAACCCAACATTTATGCCTAAAGTGGTGTCCTGTGTGGCTCTTAACCAAACCATTAATCTGCCAAATTTTTATCCAAATCCACAGAACAAGGGGGAGATAATTCTGCATTCTTTGGACGTACACAGACAGCTTAGATTCTACTTGGACATAACCAAAGTTTTCAGAAAGACAGCAAATACTAGTGGCATATGCTGCAGGATCACAAGGAGAGGCTATCTCAAAGAAGACTATTTCAAAATGGATAGGCCACTGCATTCGTTTCTGCTACTTATACCATGGCAAGCCAGTACCTAAGTGCATTAGGCCACATTCAACCAGAGCTGCAGCCACTTCAGCAGCCTTTCTCAGGGGAGTATCAACCAAGGACATTTTAGAGGCATACTTGGAGTTCAGTGCACACCTTTACAAAGCACTATCATCTGCCACTCTACTCTAAATCCAGGGCAGGCTTTGCCACTGCAGTTCTGCAGGGTCTCATAGCCGCTCTTAATGCTATTTAGCTCCAGCCTCCCAACCATAGCTTTGGGAATCTACCCAAATGTAATGACTGCAACAGTGAAACATGAAAAACATAGTACAGTTGTGTACACTTACCATAAATGTAGATGTTCGAGTGTATTCACTGTTGCAGTCAGGTTACCCACCCGCCATCCCCCTTTTTCCTACTGGAACTTATCTTTCCTTCTCTGATTTATACAACCTATGTGATGTATTTGCTTATAGATGAAAGTAAAGTTTATATTGGTGCATGTATTTTTTATACATATAAAATTTGGCTACCCTTTTAGGGGTACCTGACATCTGGGGCAAGAAAAACTGCAGAAAATGGCATCGGCTGCATGTTTTATACCCCTGACGACCTGACGTCAGGGAAGAGGCGACGACAGCCAACGCAGGACCCAAGACTTTGGAATTCAGGCCGACTGAGGGCAACCTGCCAGCAGGATTACCCAAATGTAATGATTGCAACAGTGAATACACTCTAACATCTACATTTATGGTAAGTGTACACAACAGTACTTTCCGGGCTTCCATCCCTCATCGGGTGGACCTGCTTGCCGTGCAAAGGAGAGGGCACTTGCTTCTGGAAGCATTCTGCCAACGTTGGAACTACAGATTTCTCCCCCTGAGCTACAGCTGCCACAGGCCACCTCCCTGGGACACCGGGCCAGGAAGCCACAGGAACCCCTTGTACAGGGTACCCACTCTTCCGGTTCCTCCTCAGCCCTCACTGAGGAGCCCCCATGGAAGAGATCATGCAAGAGGAAGCACGTAGACTCGCCTGAGGAGTCTCTAACAGAGGACACAAATTTTGATGACTGTGAAGGGTCCCCACAGTCACCCCCTGATGATGTCTCCTTTTGAGCCATCCTTGAAATGCTGAAACAGAGGGGTGACTGGAAGCCCACTAATCCTTCTGAGTCCATGTTCCTGCAGGCTTTCCGGGCCCGGTCTTCTGCCTCTTGGGTGACTCTGCCTGCAGGCGAGCTAGTTCAGCTCATGGGGCAGTGTGCCTGGAAGAACCCTGATTCGGTTGAGGCAATCCCTCTGAGACCAGAGAAGATTCTTTCTCCACCTGAGGAAAACCCACATTGGTCAAGAGGTTTACCAGGTGGTGCTATGGTGGTGGCAGCGGCCACGAAAAAGGATCTAGCTGAAGAAAGTCCTACTGTCCACCCGCCCAACAGAGTCCCAGGCCATGGACAGATCGGGTAAGCGAGACTTTGCATCAGCGACCTATGCCATACAGCCCCTGAACTACTTGCCACATTTTACGAGGCTCCAAAGAGACTTGATCTCTGAACTCTCTGGAGCACTCGCAGGACAGGTGTCTGACAAGGTAAGGGACAAAGTTGCCTCGCAGCTCGCAACCCTGGAATTGATCTCCAACTCGTCCATGAGGTTGCTTTCACATGCAACTAAAGGGTCGGCTAGAGCAGCGGGTTCAGACATAGTTATGCCTGGATGCACATTTGTGACCTGGTGGATTCCTTCTAGTCTTCCTTTCTGAATGCTCCCATTGAAGCATCTTCCCTGTTTGGCTCCAAGGTAAAGGACAGTCTGGCCAGGTGTGAGCAAGATGGTAAGACCCTGTCTGCTGTAGGTCTATGTTTTTCCAACCCTCAACGTTCCTTTTCCAGGAACCAGAGGAGTGGGAGGATGTGGCACAGAAAATCAGGATCCGTTCCATGCCACACGTGGTGATACCCCCCAGGGGCAGAGGGTTAACAATTCTAGAAGACGCCCCTTTCGAGGCAGAGGGGGTCCACGTAACCAAGGCTCCAGAGACTCCTTCGCTGGGCAACCTTACCAGCCGTCCTGTAGAGCAGCCCGACTGGTTTCCTCGGGGGTCGTTTCTCTCTGCATCAAGTTGCCTGGCACTCTATTACCACTGATCGTTGAGTGCAGAATATCATTACCAGAGGTTACACCATTCCTCTCATCACTTATCAAAACTTCCAATGAAACTTCCCGACGTTCCACCCAGTCAGAGGGAAGAAGCAGCTTCAGAAATAAAAAAGCTGTATCAAGAGTCATCCAACTAGTCCCACCAGACCAATACAAAATCTGGATTTTTTTTATTGGTGCCAAATAAGACAGGGGAGTGGAGACCCATTCTGGATCACAGCAGTTTGAACAAGTCTGTTGCCCAAACCAAATTCCAGATGGTCACGGTTCAGTCCATTCTCCCTTTTCTAAGGGAGGTTGATTGGATGTGCTTGATAGATCTCCGGGATGCATATTACCACATCGAAATGGCCAAACACTCCAGGACTCTACTTTGCTTCTGGCTATGACCAAGTCATTACCAGCTTTGTGCCCTGCTGTCGGCCTTTCTACAGCCCCCAGGGTGTCCACAAAGTGCATGGCAGTGGTTACAGCTCACTTGAGACTGCAAGGATAATGGGTGTTTCCATATTTGGACGATTGTCTCCTTACCGCCTCCACCAAGCATCTTCTGGTAACAGCCCTGCAATACACCCTTTGGCAGAAATTTTGGGGATAACTGTGCACTGGGAGAAATCCAACCTTACTCTGGTCCAGCAGATAGAATTCATAGTAGCAGTCTTCGACACCCAATCCTGCCTGGTGTCACTCCCAGCTCACAGACTTCAGAGATTGAGGCTTCAGCTCTGGGTGATACTCTGTCAAAACAAAGTTTCGGCGAGAGAGGTTCTTCAGGTCACAGGATCCATGGCAGCTTCCATACCAATAGTGCCTCTTGTGAAACTGCACATGCGAATTCTCCAATGGCTTCTGTCTCTCTGGTTCCTGAACTATGACCCTCTCTTTTCAGATTCAGATAACCAACTCTTGTAAGCAGGACCTTCTTTGGTGGATGAGGCCAGACACAGAACTTTGGGGAGACCCATTCCAGCCCCCTCAGCCCAAGGCCATTGTGACCACGGATGCTTCCCTGATAAGGTGGGAGAGACCATCCAAGGCGCATGGTCCATGTTGGAGGGCAACCTGCATATCGGCTTTCTAGAATTGAGAGCGGTGATGTTAGAGTTGCAAGCATTCCAACCGTTCTCCCTTCTGGAATGATTGTAGTTCAGTCAGGCAATATGTTGGTTCCTCCTTGCTTGTTAATGTACCAGACTACTAAGTCCTACCCACTGTGTCAAGAGGCCATGAGAATTTGGCAGTGGGCGATAGCTTCCAACTGCTTTCTGATAGCAGTGCATATCCTGGGGAATGCCAACATAATTGCAGACAAGTTGAGTAGATGTATTCTCTTGCCCTACAAGTGGTCTGTCAATCCCGAAGTAGCAGCAGAAATTTTCAGCCGTTGGGGCCAGCCTTGCTTTGACCTCTTCACCTTCCCATCAAACAACAAATGCAGCAGCTATTTTGCCCTATTCCCCCCAAAGGGGGAGTCCCCAAGGGACGCTCTGATTCATGATTGGCCCGCGGGACTTCTTTATGCCTATCCCCTATTCCCCTGATTCCACAATTCATAAAGAAAGCTATTCGGTTGAAATGCAAAGTGATCCTCAGCCCCCTTTTGGCCTCGACAAGTTTGGTTCCCTTTCCTTTGGCCTCGTCTCCACAGTGGATTCTGGACCCTTTTCCAGACATGATTTCTCACCCCCAAGGTTTGAGTCACCCGAATCTCTCCAGTCTCAAGCTGACAGCTTGGTTTCTCCACTTCCGTTAGTTGCCAGGCAGGATGGTCTCACCTCACCTGTTCATGACATTATTCTGGCCTCTCATAAACCATCCACCAGAAGACATGTATCGGGACAAATGGAAAAGGTTCTGTATTTGGTCAAAGGAAAAGATGCTAGATCTGTATGCTAGATCTGTATTTGGCTCCAGTCACAGTGGTGTTACAATATCTGTCTAAGGTTTTTGAAGATAGAGCCACAGCCTCTACCATACCAGTACACCTAGCAGCGATTTCAAATTACCATAATGGGCTGGATGGTACTCCTCTCATATCACTGCATTTATGTAAAGCTTTTCTCGAAGAAGTTTCTCACATTAGACCTCCAATCAGACAGCTTATAGAGCCATGGGAACCTCATGTTAGTTCTCCAGTCTTTGACTCAACCTCCCTTTGAACCTGCAGTAAAACGTGACCTCAAATTCTTGCCATGGAAATCTCTCTTTTTGGTAGCCATCATGCCAGCCAGACGAATCCCACAGTTGCAGGCATTGTGCATTAAAAGACCCTATCTAATCCTTCCGCAAGGATAGAGTATCACTCAGGACAAACCCATCTTTTCTCCCCAAAGTTGTTTCTGACTTTTCCATCAATCAGTCTATTGACCTACCAGTATTCTTCCCAACTTTTTCTAATAAAGAATACTGCCTACATTCCGTGGATGTACACAGGCAATTTAGATTTGATTTAGACATGACCAAAACAATATGCAAGACTGACCAACTTTTAATTTCCTTTTCTGGGCCGAGAATGGGAAATTCTGTTTCCAAGGTCACTTTATCAAAATGGCTAAGGGACTGCATACGTTTCACTTATTCATTTGCAAAAGAACCTATGCCACAGCATATTAAAGCCCATTCCACTAGATTTATGGCAGTATCTGTGGCCTTTCACTCCAGGGCTTCTATTGATGACATTTGTGCAGCAGACACTTGGGCTAAACCCCACACTTTTATCAATCATTACAAATTGGATGTGGTCTCCAGAGGGAGAGCTGCCTTTGACTCAATGGTACTCAGGAACGTTCTTCCATAAGGGCCACCCAAGGATCTCAAGGTAGATGGGGATTCTGTCCCATCAGTGATGAATGGAAAGAAGATTAACAACATCAGGTAAAGAAGTTATGTCTTATAACGTTCCATCTGTTTTGTTTATCTTCTTTCATTCATCACTCCCCACCCTCCTTCTCCCACCAAAGGCTCCTGGGAGATAATTTGGGTCCAAGTGGTGTGTTAGGGCATTTACGCAGAAGTGGCCTCTGCTTTACATTTATAACCTGGGCAAACACGATCTGAGGTAACAGGGAGAAGGGCATTGTGGGTAGAAGCTTAGCTCGAGAGTTTTTGGCTGGTGCGAGCTTGGTATTAGGCCGACTCTTTTCTGAGGGCTCAGTGATAAATGAAAGAAGATCAACAACACCGATGGAACGTTATGGTAAGACATAACTTCTTTTTTTATTCCAGTTAAAGGTGGAAGTTGGTTGTTTATCTGGGAAAGTAGTTGGTCTTCTGAGTGTTAAAATTTCAGATGAGTAAGCACGTTTTTTTCCAGGATTGCGGATTTCAAGTCTTTTGTCTTTTTTTTTTTTTTCTTTTTCTTTTGAAGTGCAGTTAAATGAATTAATTGTGTATTTTGTTGTCTTTTACCATTTCCTTGCAGGCTGTAATGCAGATGGAAAACAGAAAAGCCAAGCAGTCACAATCACAGCAGGAGCAGCCCCCGTCAGGTCCTAATGGAGAGCTGAAATTTCAACAGGAAGGACAGAAGTCTGAGCGAGGTAAGGCTGGGCTCAGCTGCTTATAGAGGAATTCTTGTTATTTTGGCTGATACTAAGATTCAAACAAGTTCTGACGTTTGACAAAAGCAAAGCAGTCAGTCACATTACCTGTCATTGTAATGTCTGACTCCTGTCTTACTGCTCCTCCTTTCCTGAAGGTGCTTTGGAGCCCAGTGTCACTGCCTGGACCAAGTTCCTTGAGGTACCTCCAGTTAGTTTATCAAGAGGTGTGTAGTATGTGGTCACCATTTTATTTGTTTGATTGTGTTTGCCAGGGTAGAACACTCATTAAATTTGGCCATTTGTGAGTTCAGCAAGGGTGATGTACATAGTAACAACAGTAAAGTAATATTAAAGATATGACTAAATGTTATACAGTGACATAACATAAATGTAAAAAATACACACATTTACAAGAAAGTTTAAATAGAAGGTAGGACTAGAAGTGTAGAGTGCATAATACAGGTATCTTGGGTTACATGCAGTCCAGCCAAAACAATAGACATAACATGTAGGAAAGTTTTTAGCAGTGTTGAGAGTAGAAATTGTATAGTCCTAAGAGGTGCAATAGAAGAGCTAATAACCGGAGAACTTAACATTAGATATATGTAGTAGGAAATGGATAGGGCAGATGCAAAAACACTGGGCATGAGTTTATTTTATTTATTTAACATGTGTTAACTGGGAAAGTCCAACTTGGAACGTGACGATTTTGAGTGGAGGCCCGGGGAGACATACTCCAACGCATGTCTTACAAGTTGGGTTAAGAGATTTAGCAGTTAAGGTTTTCTGGGATGACTATAATAATGCAACCATGGGAATTAGGTATCATAGTCTGTGTTATGACATGTGCACTTAGATTGCTCAGCTAAGTATTGTTTGAAATGAGGTCTGAACAGTTTATAGTTTGATTTCAGTAAGATCAGGTAGCAATGCTTGTCACAGTTTAAGATCAAGACATAGTTTAAGATCAAGACATAAGCTGCAAATCTTCCAAGATAGCTGCACACTGATCTACACCTTAATTTCGGCTCTTTCCTAGTGTGAAAAAAGAAATTGACCGATAAGAGCCTCCAACTCTGCCAATTTTAATAAATTCAGTTACTGGCTGGTAAGTACACTGCCTAGATGCCAGCAAAGAAGAAACTTGGAGAGTCTAAAAGAAAATAAACTAGAAGAGATGAAGAGAAAACACTGACTGGGAAGAATCCTGCAGCTGTTAACTAAAAAAGTAGCTCAAGCTTTGATGGAAGGCATGGTTTCCAGTAGTATAGTAGGAGAAAAAATCAAATATGCATAGAGCTAATTAAACAAAAAATTGAAGAAGTGTAATGATTCCAATAAAAGCTGGAAAACATGGAAGAAGTGTTAAACAGCTGTTCAGTTAAAATGATAAAACTGCAAGTAGAGGCTGAAATGAAGAAAAAACTGGGTGAGTATGAGACTTATCAAAAAAAAAAGCTGTCCAGTGGCAAAACAGACTATCTGACCTGCTCCCAAACACCATTGGTGTTCCTCAGGGCTCGATACTTGGTCCCCTTCTTTTTTCCATCTTCATTAACGATCTCCACTCTGTCATCCCTAAAGCCACCTGCATTCAATACGCGGATGACTCAACCCTGATCTGTTCTGACGTCTCTCTCCCAAAACTACAAACAACTACTCAACACTGTTTTACTATAGTTGAAAAATGGTTCTCCGATCTGAAACTCATACTCAATCCATCAAAAACCAAACTACTTCTATTTTTCCCCACCATAACCACACCACTAGATAAAGAACTTCCTATTCCAAATAATATCTCCTTTCATGTTGAATCCATCAATGGCACTATCATTGACCCTGTCTCTAGTACCAAACTATTAGGTGTCACCATTGACCACAAACTCAAATTTGACTTTCACATCAGCCACACCATTAAAACTGTTAACAAGAAACTCGGGTCCCTGTATAGAATAAAAAACTACCTTACCCCGAATACCAAACTCACTATCGCTCGAACACATCTCCTCTCCACCCTCTTATGCCTCCCCAGTACTCTCCTTTCTTAAAAAGCGTGAACTCAATATGCTTACTGTTGCCTATAACCACATCGCCAGATTTATTACAGGAACTCCATATCGAACTCACCACTGCCTTAACCTTAAGAAAATTGGCTGGTTAGAATTGCCCAACCTTCTCAAACTTAACCAACTCACTGAAGCTTTTAAAATAATAAACCACCCAGATAGAACTCCATCACTGAGTAGTATACTGATCCCCTATACCAACCTTAACTGCCTTCGATCGTCAAACAGTGTTCAAATACTCACCATTAAAGCAAAGAATATGGGCGGCGATGCTCTTTATGCTAATTCCATTGGAAAGCCTTGGAATTCCCTTCCAAACCATATAAGAAATATGACTTCACTTAATCAATTCAAAAATAATCTCAAAGAACATCTTAAGTCACACTGGCTGTGTCCCTGTACTGAACCAGACTAACCTAGTGACTCGCTCCTCTCAATCCTCCACCCCCTCTCAGACTTCAATTCCTTTAATTCTGGTCCCTCTATGTTATCACCTCAACCTTATAATTGAATATTTAAATGTTTTTATAATCAAAATGTATAGCCTGCTGCAATTGTTTTTTTCTCATCCTATGTTAATCCTACCTCTTATGCGTGTAAATGTATAGTTGTCATGTCATTATGTTGGAGCTTTTCTCCCCGGGCCTCTACTGAAAAAGGACATGTATCCAGCTAGACTAGCCCGGTCAACAAATGTAAAATAAAATAAAAATAAAATAATAAAGTTTAAAAACAATGGTAGAGTTAAATAACAGAGCAAACTGAGAAAACCAGGTGTATATTAGAACAGCAAAGAGGCATTTAATTAAACGCCTCTTTGTCGACACATAAAGAGCGAATGCAGTAAAATGCGAATGCTCAAAACAGCAATTTCTTTCCCTGGGAAAAAAAGCGCTTGGCCTTCCCCGTGTGTTTTCCCCTTTCC
This sequence comes from Protopterus annectens, assembly GCF_019279795.1. Taxonomy (NCBI): domain Eukaryota; kingdom Metazoa; phylum Chordata; order Ceratodontiformes; family Protopteridae; genus Protopterus; species Protopterus annectens. The sequence continues at coordinate 754,705,969 of NC_056751.1, forward strand.
CCACTATAGTGTGATCTCGGAGTTTGTATATTTAGTTGGGGGGGGGGTGAAGCCCCCCACATTGTAATGTTTGAAAGTGTGTTTGTGTGTTAGTGCTACCGATTTCTTTCCCAGGGAAAGAAATCGGTGTTTTGAGCATTCGCTTTTTAGTGCGTTCGCTGTTTGTGTCAACAAAGAGGCGTTCAGTTAAACGCCTCTTCACTGTTCTAATATAGACCCGGGAAAACCTAAGATTTTCTGCTGTACCAGAGAAATTGGAAGTAACCGACCATATTAATTTTATGAAAGCGCCACAAATAAGCAACTGGACTTGTATTCCACAGCAGGATTTGTTAAAGGGCATATTGTGTATATGCTCCAAACCTGTCCACGAGAAAGCAGCCAAGACCTGTATTATTGCAATCATACCAGCTGAAAGAGTTGATCTTGACAAAACTGTGGCAGAAAGACAAAATGTTAAAAAAATATTGTGCTTGTGAAAAATGTTTGAGCATTGTACACTAGGCAGAAGAGAAACAAATGTATTCCAGCAGTCAGAGAATGTTGAAAGGCAGGTGTGTGATATTTAAGCTACAGTATCCAGCTGTCTTCAGAATATTTTTCCTGGAGGATCAACATAATTTTTTGATGCAGAACAGGCTAAGGAAGGAATACAGCAGTTTGTCCAATAAAGTGAACCATCAGACAGAAGAAGACTCTGCTTTTCGTTTTGATAATAAAGCTGACAGAGATTTTGCGAGTGAAACCGTTTCCAGTGTTCCAAAGGAAAATGGTTGAGACAGAAAAAAGCACTTCAGTTGACTAGAAGAACTGGGAGTACCTTGGACTTAAACTGGAGGCTGGGGTTGGGAAATGGAAATTAAAAGGAAGACCAACAACACTGGAATTGGTGAATAAAGCTGAAATTGTAAAGCATCAGCCAAGTTTGTGAAGTATGGCTTTACAAGAAAAGGTGGAAACATTTGACTTTTGACTTTGTTAAACTTGAGGGGAATGAAAAGTGTATACCCCACTTCATGTCATTAATGTTTGAAAGGAAAAGAAAAAAAAAAAGTAACCAAGTAAAACTGTCTGTATAAAGTATTTCAGGATATAAATTGCATATTATATAGTAAAGTATGTGATAAAGATACTAAAATGGAAATATTTATGGAAGAGTTAAGTTAGCCAAGGTTAGATGTTGATGAGGTTCAGCATAACACAGACAGGAGGAGATGAGATAAAAACAGTGGCATATAATCTGCAGGAGAGTCTCCAGGAACAGATAGTATTGCTGTGGAAGTTTGGAAGCTAGAAGGGAAGAAATAACGATCTGGAAAGTTTTGTTTAACAATATTTTAAAGTGAGGGGAAAACACCAACATCCTAGAAGAGAACTGTGTTTGCTGTAATACCTAAAGACAGTAAAGATCCCTCAAACTCAGCTTCATATAGGCCCATTTCAATTTTAAACCATGATAGTGTTTTGTCTATAATAGCTGAAAGAATGGCCATGAAAAAGGATCTAGCTGGAGTGCTACTGTCCACCCGCCCAACAGAGTGTCCCAGGCCATGGACAGATTGGGGAAGCGAGTCTTTGCATCAGCGCCTTATGCCATACAGCCCCTGAACTACTTGGCACATTTTGAGGCTCCAGCGAGACTTCTCAAAACTGTCTGGAACACTTGCAGGACAGGTGTCTGACAGGGTAAGGGACAAAGTTGCCTCGCAGCTCTGGAATCAATCTCCAACTCGTTAGTGAGGTTGCTTTTACATGCAACTGAAGGGGGTGGCTAGAGTGGCGGGTTCAGGCATAGTTATGAGACGTTATGCCTGGATGGGCATTTGTGACCTGGATAAGAGTGTTTTTGTTAAGAGGAGGCAAACATTTGACATTAATAGAACAACGATGGTCCCAGAGGAGAGCAAAATGTAAGAAAATACCAGTGTTTGTGGGTATTTATACAGAGAAAGCATTTGAGGGAGTAAGCTGGGATTTTGAGTAGGGCAGTGGAAGCATTTTGCATTCCCTGATACAATAATAAGGGTAATTAGGAGGATATATGAGGGATCGGAGACAAAAATTAAAGCGGGAGGGTTCCTCTCTGATAAGTTGTGTCTGAGCAGAGGAACAAGTCAGGGGTGTCCTATAGACGGCACAGAGGTGCAGTAATAGTGTTGTCGCCTCACTGCAAGAGGTTCTCCTGTTCGGTTCTCGGCTGGAGAGTATTCTGTGCGGAGTCTGCATGTCCTCCCTGCATTTATGTGGGTTTATTCCAGGTGCTCTGGTTTCCTCCCACATTTCAAAGACATGCACCTGGAGAGTTTCTTTCTGGGCCTCTGCTGAAAATTGGCTTTGTTCCAAGTCGGACTTTCCTGGTAAACAAATGTTAAATAAATTTCCCCTTTGTTGTTTGTGGTATCTTTACAGCCGCTGTCAAAGAAAATAAGGGACTCAGAAATCCAAGGTTATAATTGGCATGGTAGTAAAGAAAAGTGTTTTTTTTTTTGTGATAAAACAATGAAAAAAGATATCTGTTTTTATTTTATTTAACATTTGTTGACCAGGAAAGTCTATCCGGGACAGAGCCCATTTTCAGTGGAGGCCCGGGGAGAAACGCTCCAGAAGTTGTGGAGCATTCTGAGACATTTTTTTTAAGATGTACAAGTAATGAAGATTAAAAAAAGGCTATAGCATGTAAACTCTGTACCCACACATGAATTGGGTCAGCAATACCCATTATTTATGGACACAATAAAATTAAGTATTTAGGAGTTGTTGTTGTTCTTTCGGCTTTTCCCGGTTAGGGGTCGCCACAGCGGAACTCCGGTCCGCTAATGATTGGCAGAAGATTTTTACAGTGCCGAGTTGCCAGCCCGACACCCAACCTAAAATGAAGGCACACCCATTCACGCATGTCTTTCGAACGCCACTCAACCGCTGGGAGGACATGCAGACTCCACACAGAAGGCGCTCCAGCCGAGAATCGAATGGGAGAACCTCTTGCTGTGAGGCAACAACACTACTGCTGCACCACCGCAGCTTCAAAAAGTATTTAGGAGTATAGATTAAAAAGTATATTACTTTGGAAACTAAGGATATGTGGAAAGAGACTAAAGAGAGACTACAAAAACTGAAAAACTGGAAGCTCTTGTTTATGGATAGCAAGATCAAACAGTGCGTTTTAGTCCCTTTAGTTTTGTACACATCCTGCATATTTTTATCAACTAGACAAGAAGTTGTCAATAGTAAAGATTTGAAGGATTTTGTCTGAGAAAAGACGGAAAGGATCAAGTGGGATAAGCTGGTCCTTTCAGTATAGCAAGGTGGTTTAGGATTCCTTGCTTTGAATGGATATTTTAGATATAGTTCAGAGAGTAGGCAAGCGAGGGCTGGAATTTACTGGAGAAAACTGGCAAAGGAACCAAGGTATTGGGAGCAAATAACTAGAGATGGAAATGTAATAAACAGGAAGAGGCCAAGTAGACATTTCGACTGCAGGCTGTATACTGCCTTCCCTGTCTGGGGTAGATATCGGCGTATAGCAAAAGATAAAGGGGTAGGGGAATCCTAAGTAAAATACAGATTATACGAAGTCCCAAAAAATGTGATGCATTTTCTAATCATTTAAATTAAAATGACTTCTTTGTGACAAATATCATTTTGGTTTTGTGAACATTAATAATTGTATGTAGGTTCATAGGTTCATAGGTTCGTACTAGGCTATCTGCCCTAGGGCATTTATAAGCCTAGCCAGAGTGTGTGTGGCTTTCACCACCCCTTAGGATGAGAATACTACGCCCATTTAGGGTTTAGTTTACTGTGCCTCTGTGTAGTAGTGACACAGAGATGACCCCCCGGGGTAAACCTACGATCTCCCATCCACTCGTCAAGATTTCTCTTGAATAGAGTTAGTGAGGGGCTCTGCCTAACATGGATAGGGATTCTGTTCCAGATTGTAGGGAGCCTCTGGGTTATGAATCTGTCCCTCCAGCACATCCTATTTATTTCTGTGTTGAGGTTTAAGTCTCTTGCTCTCGTGGCTCTGATGGATTTGGATTTTCTGAGGTGGAGCATGTCCATTAATTCCGGATTGGACATGGCCTTGTACGTCAGGCACAGATCACCTCTGAGTAGGCGGTATGCGACTGAATAGAGCTCGGGCAGCATATGACATATGTTTAAGACCCTTTATCCTCTTGGTGAGGAACTTTTGGGGTCTTTCCAACTGCTGCAGGTGTCTGGTAAGATACATCCCAAATGGGGCATTGTACTCGATCATTGGCCTGATAAGAGAAGAGTACAGGGGCACAATGACCTCTCTTGATCTAGATGTGAAACCCTTCATGATTAGGTGGGCAATATAGAAGGTCTTCCTAACCACTTTGGCAATGTGAGTGTCAAATGAGAGATTACTGTCAACCTGGGTCCCTAGGTCCCTGATTACCTCTTCCGTACTTAATGGATTACCACCTATGTGGTAATTTGTGGGTACCTTGTTTTTCCCAAAGGGTATGACTATACATTTTTTGGCGTTCAGCTTAAGGCCATGGCTCTGGCACCAATTATCCATTTCTATGAGGCCTCTCTGAAGGATGTTTGTGTCCGCTGGAGTATCAATTATGGCCGCCAGTTTGCAGTCATCTGCGAACTTTGTCAGCCACAATCCTCCTATGTTTGCCTGTACCTCGAAAAATAAATGCCGAACAAGAGGGGTCCCAGGACTGAGCCCTGTGGGACACCGCTTGTGACTGGCTTAGAGTCTGACATAGCTCCAGCAACTCTGACCCTGTGGGTTCTGTCCTTGAGCCAGTTTGCAACTCATCTTGTGATATATGGGTTTACATTTAAGCTGGTGAGTTTGTCTATGATGCCCGAGTGGGGTATTGTGTCAAAGGCTTTTGCAAGGTCAAGGTAGGCTGTGTGAACTGCCTTACCCTCATCAATGGCCTTAGTGACTGTTTCAAAAAAGTCGACCAAGTTCAAAAGGCAGGATCTGCCCTTGAAAAAGCCAAATTGGGTAGGATCCAATGTCTGTAGGTCCCCAATGTCTTTGTTTATGAGTTCCATAATGATCCTCTCCATAGCTTTGCAGACCAGGCTTGTCAAGCTTATGGGGCGGTAATTTCCAGGGTCCGTAGAAGCACCGCCTTTGTGAAGTGGGACCACTGTTGCCGTACGACACTCTTTGGGTACGTATCCTGTAGTAATGCTAAGATTAAACAGCAGCCTTATGTGTGGGTTTAGTTCCTCTTGGAGTTCATGTAGCACACAGCCCGGGACACCGTCCGGTCCCATTGATGCTGTGTTTTTAGCTTTAGAGAGGGCGGCTCTCACCTGAGCATCTGGGATGTTAGGGAGGCTACACTCTGCTGGGATGGTTATTTCTCCTTTTGGGGGGGCGGGGGAGGAGAAATTTGCACTGAACCTGTCTGCCAGAATGTTGGCAATGTCAGTGGGTTCAGTGTATTTTGTGTCATTTTGGACTAACTCTGAGCATATCTGGGAGTTTCCACCCAGGTTTCTAACATAGCTAAAGAAGGCCTTGTGATTGTCTTTTGTGTCTTTTGCGATTTTTCTCTCAAAGTTGGCCTTGGATGATTTTATGAGTGATCGTAGTTTTTTGCTAGTACTGATCAGAGATGCCTTCCCTTTTAGGGATTTTGCTCTGTCATGTAGTAGCTTCCTCCTCCTGTTGTAAAGTTTGTTTATGGCTGGGGTCCACCAGACCGGGTGCCTGCCTTTGGGGGAATGGGTCTTGATTTTATTTGGGATTGCATGATCCATGCATTCTTGAAGGTGCCCGTAGAAGGCATTTGTAAAGGATTCAGCAGTGTGGGTTGTGGTTTCCACTGGCCCAGGGGCCTTGAAGGATACCACTTCAGTCTTAAGAAGTGTGAAGTTGGCTTTTGAGAAGTTATTCACTGTGGTCTTTTGTGCAGGGGGTGGGAGCGGGATGTGGATTTCCAGTGAGATTAATTTATGGTCTGATCTTACCAAAGAGGGATATACTTCCGGTGTGGAGCATTTTGTCCCCATGTTTGTGATGATCAGGTCTAGTATATTGTCTCCTCTTGTGGGAATGGTGACTAGTTGTTCCATCGCATTTGAGTTTATGAATTCTAGGAACCTTTGGGCTAGGGTGTTGGGGCTTGAGTAATGTTCCCAGTCTATGTTTGGGTAGTTGAAGTCTCCCAATATGATGGTATTTGGAGAGACATTCATACTCTCCAGTGTCTTCAGGAAGGCTGTGTGGGGTTCCTGAGTTTGGGAGGGTGGTCTGTAGCATGCTACAAACTGTAAGGCAGTTTTGCCTATGGTTAGTTGCACCTGGATGGTGTCCGATGCTTCGTGCGTTGCCACTAGCCTGGAGGTGTGGGTATCTTTGATGAATATGGATACTCCCCCTCCTTTTATGGTTCGGTCCAAGTTTTGGGGCCGGAAAGCATGATATGAGGTAAAACCTGATAGTGCTGGGTGCTCTCAGGAGCCTTGAACCAGGTTTCAGTCACTGCACAGACATCGATGTTCTCCATACTGAGGAGGGCTTCGAGGGTGTGCATCTTGAGGTTTAGACTTCTGGCATTGAGCAGAATTACCCTTATTTTTTTTCCACTTGTGTTTTCTAGGGAGGTAGGTTTGTCATTTGAGCCTTGACTAAAAAAGGCACTATGGGGGTGGCAAGAGCCTTTGGCCAATATCCGGAAGCCCATGGGTGACAGGTGCAAGCCATCCCTTGCGAAGCAGCGTGGCTTGTCAAGCATGTCATCCCAAGCAGACAGACATTGGATCCCCTTAGAATGATACCAGTAATTAAGCCAATTGTTAAAACTGATCATTTTGTCTTTGTACTGTGGCATCATTCTTGGTGAGGGTAAGATGCTGCTCAGGGTCAGGGTCATACCGGCCTGGGCTACATAATCAGAGAGCTCCTCTATGTCTCTTTTCATGTAGTCCAGGGAGGTACGTCTCAGGTCGTTCACACCGGCATGTACAATGACTGAGTCAGATTTGTACTTGCTGTGGAGTGACCTGAGTGCTTGTGTTATGTGGCGGATTCTAGCTCCCGACAGGCAGCTTACTGTGACCTTTTCCTTGTTCAGTCTGGTGAGCGGGACGTCAGTGTGTCTTGACTATGGAGTCACCTATTACAAGTGTGTCAGGCATGTTGTTTGGCCTTAAGGGCTGTGACTGTTTAGCACACTGACTTTGTGAACTATGTGCTGCATGTGCTATGTCTTGAGGTGGCGGTTGCTTGGGTGTCTGCTTTGGAGGCCTCTGTTGTTTTGGTAGATTTTTATTCAGCACCTCCGAGTATGTTTTTGTGTGTTTATGTGTTTGGTTTGCAGTTGTGATAGTTCTATGTGAGACTGGGTTTATGATGTGTGTGGTTACCTTCTCCTCCTGACTGGTCTTGCCGGTACTGAATTGAGAGAGCTCAGCCTCCAGTTTGGCTATATAGTTGCATCTCTCACATGTATTCCTTCATGCTATGAAAAACAGCATTAAAGTTATCCTGAAGTTGATTTTTCAGAGCCTTGATATTTGAAGAGGACCTCCTGTTAATGATAATTTGAAAATGATCACTTATTAATGATATTAGCATAAAGTACAATTCAAAATGAAGGATTAACATTTGAAAGCAAGTTAATATAGAGGGTAAGGGGTGTACAAACTGAAACACCCTTTGAAAGAAGAATTGTTCTGAGATCGAATTTCCACACTTAAAGCAGCCTGTTATGAAGATGAACATTAAAGCAGTGAGGTGAGACCACTGTAAGGTGCTAATTAACAAGTGACCATGTCAGAAACCTTCACTCCTGTGAATTGCTTTGTATTACTGTTGGTGTAATTACTGTAAGTAGAGTACAGAAACAATATTTCTGCCTTATCTGAAGCCATGATAACATGGTTCCATATTTACCCAAATGTTGTTGCAGGTTATTTTTTTCAGAGAAGTTATGAAAGAAATTTAAATTGAGGGCAAATGAAGCTATCAGAACTTAGGAACAGAAATGGCTAGATCTTTCGAGATGGAAAGAGCAGTGTGGAATGTCTAAGACTGTGTGGGTATGTTTTAGGGTTTTACTAGGAAGTGTTTAATAAGAAAAGACAAAATTCAGTTCTGTAGCGTGCATGTTCTTGTCAGGTAGTTTTTATAGGTTACTGCTCTGTTTGCAGTTTCTGTTATGTAAAACAATGGAGTGCAGATGTTCATCGTGCATACAGCTGCAGTCATACCAGATGGGTTTTCCTGCCGTCAGGCGGGTCCTCGGTCGGCCGAATTAATTCCAAAGTCTAGGTCCGGCGTCGGATGTCGTCGCTTCTTCCCTGACGTCAGTGCGACAGGGGTATAAAAGAACCAGCCGACGCCATTTTCTTCAGTCTTTCTTGCCACGCGGTGCCCGAAGCAGAAGCAGTTTGCAAGTGCCGGTCGGCCAGCTCCTGAGATTACGAATATTTTTCAACCAAAGAATTCTTGAAAGCTAAGTACCCCGTTGGGGAAACTTTTTTTGCCTCAGACCGATGTTAGACAAAGTTAATAATTGCATTTCATGTGGGAAGCAAATACCACATAAGGATTTCCATTCCCTCTGTATTCCTTGCTTAGGCCCAGACCACGACGTCTCAGCCTGTCGTTTTTGTGCTACATTCAACAGACGCACTATTAAGCGTCAAGCGGAGTTCGCCCAACACTATTTTGGCAAAAAGTTTAATTATAACATGTCGTCGGATACTCCAACTCCAGTTTTGAGTAAACGACGCAAAGATAAGGACTGACATACGAGGTCCGCGACTTCTACCAACACCACGCTAAAGCCGACTACAGGTGCTCCGGTTCTCAGCGAGGCACCTACGCAGCCCCTGACTACCGATGACATTTCATTAGCGGTGTCTTCTGTGCCCGAGGTCGCAGGCTCTTCGGCCCACACCCCGACTACAGATACTGAAGCCACTTTTGGCGGGGAAACTCAGAGTTCAGACAGGCCTGCCACCTCTCAAGGTGTCTTCAGGCCTTCATCTTCTTTTTCCATTAAGGCTTACACTAAATCTAAAGCAGCCATGCATTCTAAAAGACAAGCTCCACAGGGCCCCTCTCAATGCCCCATGCCTAAAAAGCAGATGCTCAAAATGGCTGAGGACTTGATTACTCTTATCTGGGGTTCTCAACCCCCCCCTCGGACAAAAGGCCCAGAGTGGAGGAAGAATACCCTTCCTCGGACCAGGCCTCCATTACTTCAGAACATTCTGAGGACCAGGAGCATTCTTACTCCCTTTTCGAAGATTCTGATGCAGAGGAGTCCATTCCCTCTGTCTCCCCCCCTAAAGATTACTCTTTTGGGGAAACCTTGCATACCTTGAGGGAACACTTCCACTGGGAAGGCCAAGAGTACTCAGACTCCAAGAAAAGGCTCAGGGATTTCCTCTTGCTCCCTCAGCACAGGCCTCTGGCTATACCTCCTGTCTTAGACATACTAGATGATGTGTATTCAGAGGCCAGCCTTAACCCAGATTCTTTACCTCCAGCTCCAGTCAAGCCTGACCGGTATTGCCGGGTTCCTGATTCACACCAATTCCTATACAAAAGCCATGCGGCTGACCCAGAAACTATTTCACAGGGTCCCAAGGGAATTAAGGCCTCCACTGCCAAAAATCCATTACCTTCAGAGAGAGATTCCAGAGCTTTAGAAAGGTGGGGGAAAAAGGTATACACCTCGGCCACCTTAACCATGAGGGCATTAAACTGTCAGTTTCATATGTTAAAGTATCAACAGTTTTTGTTATCTCAGTTGAAAAGCAAAATGTCACAACCTGAACAACCAGACTTGAAGGAGTTGCAGGATTTGTTGCATAGTGCAGAGCAAGTGGGTAAACATACCTTGCAATGTGGTTTTGATGCTTTAGAGGCCTCATGTAGAGCTGCTGTTACAGGATCAGTCATACGTAGACATGCTTGGCTCAAAGAGCAAACCTTACCAGATCATGTCAAAGCTAAAATTACTAGATGCACCTCTTCAAAAAGATGTATTATTTGGTGTTAAAGCTGAGGAGGTATTAAAGAAAATGGAGGAAAAGGCAAAATCAATGCAAACAGTGAAAGATTTCCTACAGGTACAACCCCCACGCTTCAGTAGAAATTGGCCTTCAAAAAATTGGTCCTTTCCAGCCACGGACAGACCTCAAAGAGGTAGATACAGGCGCCCGAGGGGTAGAAGGCAATCTCAAGGATCATTTAGAGGCAGACAATGGCAAACACCTACACCAAGAGGGGGTGAGGATAGTTCACAGCCATTCAGAAAGCAGACCCTATGACTTTCCCCTTTGCATGCCAAGCAAGGCTCAAATGGCAGCACCTTTAGGCCAGAAAACTGGCATTATTTTTGAAAAATTGGCATATTGTCATAAAAGACAAATGGATCCTGGACATTATAGACAGAGGCTACAGATTCCACTTTCACACCCTTCCAAAAATGAGAGGCATGCCAAACCTGCCACACAATCAAAGGGCAGAGGCACAAAAACAAATTTCAGATCTCATGGACATGAAAGCTATTCAAAAGGTACCTGCACAAGAACAGGGTCAAGGTTTTTTATTCCTGGTACCAAGGAAGGGCAAAGATTGGAGCCCTATTTTGGACCTATCCATCCTAAACACATATTTACTCGTACCAAAGTTCAAGATGCCCACATTACAGCAGCTTCTTCCCATGCTGGGCAAGGAGTCTTGGCTGGTAACATTGGACCTCAAGGAGGCATACCTGCATGTCCCAATCAGACAAGATTGCAGAAGATACCTCAGATTTCTTGCAGGTTCATCCCATTATCAATTCTCTGCATTGCCCTTTGGCTTATATACTGCGCTCAGAGTGTTCACGAAATGCCTGGCATCAGTAATTGCCTTCTGCAGACTTCAAGGGATACAAATATACCCATATTTGGACGACTGCCTGATCCAATCAGACAGCAAACACACTCTTCTGAAACACCTGGCGTTTGTAATAATGTTGTTGAAATCTCTGGGATACACAGTCAACAAAAAGAAGTCAGGACTAATACCCTCTCAAACAATTTTCCTGGGTGCCAGCTTGGATACAAACGCCCAGATGGCCTACCTCACGCCAGAGAAACAAGGGCAATTAACTCAATACTTAAGAAAACTGGCAACCTTCACCAGGCTGACTGCAAGGAAAATCCTGCAGGCTTTGGGATTCATGGCATCTTGCATCCTGCTAATCCCATGTGCAAAGCTGCATATGAGGAAACTTCAATGGTATCTAAAAAACTTATGGTCTCAACACAGCCACAGTTTGGAAACGATCATACCACTGATTCCATGTCTTCAAAAGGAATTTCTGTGTTGGGCTCAAGCATGCCAAAGAAACATAGGTCTCCCATTCTGCAAGCCCCAAGCAAATCAAGTCATCACAACAGACGCCTCGGACTACGCCTGGGGGGGCGCACATGACAGATTGGTGCATTCAGGGCAAATGGTCACAAAAAGAAAAGCACCTACACATCAATCAAAAGGAAATGCTAGCAGTAATAAATGCTATTATGGCTTTCAAAGACCTACTGCATCCAGGCCAGCTGTTTATGAGGACAGACAACACCACAGTGATGTGGTACATAAACAAACAGGGAGGAACCCATTCATACCCCCTATGCAGGCTAGCCATGTCTCTTTGGAACATGGCTCTGGAATTACAAATCCAACTTCAAGCACAGTTCCTGCCAGGCAAGGAAAACACGCTGGCAGACAACCTGAGCAGAAATATGACAGATCCACACGAATGGAAGTTGCATCCTCAAGTTTTTACAATGATAATTCAAGCATGGGGAAGGCCAGACATAGATCTCTTTGCCACCCACAGAAATTACCAATTGACAAAATTCTGCTCAAGGACCTTTCATCCACAGGCCTGGAAAGTGGACGCACTCTCTTTCAGTTGGACAACAATGACGGTTTATGCCTTTCCACCTCTTCCACTGCTGCCCAAAGTTCTATTAAAAGCCAGAGCAGACAGACCAAAGATGATTCTCATTGCTCCAGACAGGCCAAGACAACACTGGTACCCACTCCTGAGGAGCCTGACGCATTCCCCACCATGGATCCTGCCTCTAATGCCTCTTCTACTGACTCAGCACAACTTCAAAACTCTTCACAGTCAGCTGAAAACACTCAATCTAGCCGCATGGAGGATTCCTTAAATTCACAGCAGACCCTACTCTCCAAGGAGGTCATTTTGGAGGCCAGAAGGCCTTCTGCTAGAAAAGCCTACTCCGCAAAATGGAAACGGTTTTGTGCCTGGAATCAGAAAAAGGGTCAGAATCCTGGAATACTGAATTTACCTCAAATATTACAGTACCTAGCCGAGCTGCTAAGCAGTGGACTTTCATTCTCCTCCATCAAAATCCATGCCTCAGCCATTTCTGCAGAGTACAACACTGATCCTCCTTTATTCTCTCACCCTCTCTTAAGACAGTTCCTCAGAGGGGCTAAGAATATAAAACCCCCAAGGAAGCAACCAGTACCTGCTTGGGATCTCAATTTCATTCTAGAAAAACTAACCCTGCCTCCTTTTGAGCCAGCTGCTTCAACAGATCTGCAATATTTGTCATGGAAAACAGCCTTCCTTCTAGCTATCACCTCAGCACGCAGGGTTTCGGAACTACAAGCCCTCATGGCTGTGCAGCCTTTCATCATTTTCCATCAGTACAGAGTTTCCTTATGAACCAATCCTTCATTTATGCCAAAGGTAGTATCCAGGGTAGCCTTGAATCAGGCTATCCACTTACCTACCTTTTACCCTAATCCACAAAACAAAGGGGAGAGACTACTACATTCCTTGGACATTCACAGACAGCTCCATTATTATTTGGACAGAACAAAGCCTTTCAGAAAATCAGAGCAACTCTTTGTGTCCTATGCTACAGGTGCTCAAGGGAAGCCTATTTCCAAACAGACAATCTCAAAATGGATAGCCCACTGCATACGCTTTTGTTATTCTTTTCATAGTAAAACTGTACCTACAGGCATCGGATCTCACTCCACAAGGGCCACAGCTACCTCTGCAGCTTTCCTCAGGGGGGTTCCTACCAAAGATATTTTGGAAGCAGCCACTTGGAGTTCTGTACATACTTTCTCCAAGCACTATCACCTACCATTATACTCCAAAACTAGAGCGGGCTTTGCCACTGCAGTCTTGCAGGGCGTCCTGGCTCCTCCTAGTTCCACTTAGTGCCTACCACCCCTTTATTAGCTTTGGGATTCTACCCATCTGTTATGACTGCAGCTGTATGCACGATGAACATAGTACAGTTTTGTATCTACCATAAATGTAGATGTTAGAGTGCTAATACAGCTGCAGTCCAGGTTTCCCTCCCTCCTTTCTCTCTTGGGACAGGCCTAATGGCTAACACCTCCTCATACAACCTCACTGGGGTATTCTTTTATGGTGTATTTGCTTGCAACTACTGTTTTTTTGATTATATTGCATTTGCATTATTACATACATTTATGTTTTGCCTTCCTTCTGGGGGCACCTGACATCTGGGGCAAGAAAAACTGAAGAAAATGGCGTCGGCTGGTTTTTTTATGCCCCTGTCGCACTGACGTCAGGGAAGAAGCGACGACATCCGACGCCAGACCTAGACTTTGGAATTCGGCCGACCGAGGACCCGCCTGACGGCAGGAAAACCCATCTGTTATGACTGCAGCTGTATTAGCACTCGAACATCTACATTTATGGTAGGTACAAAACTGTACTTTATCCCTTGTGTGTTGATAGTAAAGAATCTGCAGTGTGTGTCCCACTTAGTGTACAAAAGCTGGAAGCCATGCTGTAAATAAATGTGTCCTGAATTTTTCTTCAGTTTTGGGAGGATAGGTTAGGTTTTTTTTTGTGTAGTGTGGAAATTTAAGATGGGTAATTTGGGTTGATCTTTCTGTGGTTTTTATTGACATTTAATCGAAGTAATTTCAGATGGTGGAGTAAAGCCCTGTCTTGTACATGAAGTATGCCTCGTGGAACCTCATTATTTTAAATATCCCTGTGACTAATAAAAATCATTCTCTCAAAATGAATGAACTGGACTTCATTCGTGTGTAATGAAACCTTTTTTTTTTTTTTTTTTTTTTTTTAACAGTTGCTTTAATTAGAAATTATCCAGCTACTGTTAACACCCAATGCATCTTAAACGCTTGAGTTTTCAGTAGCAGATGTATTTTTTATCATGTTTAACGTTTATAGCAAAGGTTTTGCAAAGGTGTTCTGAATGAGGAGGTATTTTCTCAAGCCTAACCGTGGATTGGAATGTAAATTTCAATTCCTGATATTTCCGTATGTAGTTACTTGGTAAGGTAATTTAATAACTTTGCATGATAAACTGGACAGTGACACTAAAGGATTGCAATACTTAATTTTAAGGTCTTCTCTTAGTTTGTGTAATCTAAGAGGAAATAGTTGTCAGTCATGAAGGTCACTGTAGTATGACCACCAGAAATCTGAGATCTGTTAAACTGCAGTATTCACTCTGGATCTGCTTTTTTATGAAATTTGAAATTGAAGTTCTACATAAAAAATGTGACTTAACTGAGGTTGCGAAATGGAAGTTGAGATGTTCTTCATCTCACATTGCTGCAGTCCTTACTTATGGGTAGTCCGCTGTCCTCGGTCGGCCCGAATACCAAAGTATTAGGCTGACGTCGGTCATGGGCGCCTAGATCTGACATCAGAGCATCAGGGTATAAAGGCGCATGACCGACGTCATATCCTCAGTCTTTTTTGCCGCATGGTCCGATGCAGAAGCAGCGTTGCAAGTGCCGTTCGGCGTTCTGAAATTTTTCGCTGAGTTTCAGACCGATACCAAGTTGGGCTAAGTACCGCGTTGGGGAATATTTTTGTTTTTTTCTTGCCTCAGTTACTTACCGGATGTCAGAAAAAGTGAATAATTGTATTTCTTGTGGGAAACAGATACCGCATAGGGATTACCACTGCTTTGTATTCCTTGTTTGGGACGAGCACGGCGTAGTCGGGTGTCGGTTTTGTGCTAGGTTTAATAAGCGCACTATAAAACGGAGGTTAGATTGCGCTAGGTTAGTCTTTGGCAAGAGGTGTAATTATAATATGCCGCCGGTAGTTCCGGCACCTGCTTCTACTAAGAAGCGCAAAGACAAATCTTTAAAACCTAGGCAGGATGATTCGTCCGTTTGGACGCCGGACCTTTAGAAGCTACAGCTGAACAGGTGGATCCGGCTGAAGTTTCTGTTGAGTCCCAGGGGGAAACTTTGATTTTACAGGATGTGGCCTCTCAGGAGGCAGGTCAGGCTGAAGGGGCCTCTCAGGTTACTATTCTCCCTTCTATGCCTAAGGTGGTTAGGCCTTCTGCTACTGTTTCTAAGGCTCCTTCTAAGGGCAGGTCTGTCTTGCCTTCCTCTGGTGTCAGTTCTGGTTCTTCAGGGTCTGTGCCTAAAAGCACATGCTTAAAATGGCAGAGGATTTGATTACTTTAATTAGAGGTTCTATTCCCCCTCCTGATAAAAGGCCCAGGATGGAGCCAGAGTTGGAAAGTTTGGGACAGGCCTCAGATGATTCAGAGTCTTCTGCTGAAGACATTCAAGATTTCCCTCCTTATTCTGATTCTGATGCAGAGGATTCCACTCCTTCTGCTTCTCCTCCAGAGGATTTTTCATTTTCAGAAACTCTGCATTCCATGAGGGAGCATTTTCAGTGGGAGGGACAGGATTACTCTGATTCACGGAAGAGACTTAGGGAGTTCTTGTTTTTACCACAGCATAGACCCTTAGCTATACCTCCGGTTTTGGATGTTGTTTTGGATGTTTTTTCGGAAGCTTCCCTTAATCCAGATTCTGTGCCTCCTGCCCCAGTTAAACCGGACAGGTATTACAGGGTGCCTGAGGCTCATAAATATCTGTATAGAAGTCCTAGGGCGGACCCAGAAACTATTAGTCAGGGGCCTAAGGGTGTTAGAGCCTCTGTTGTTAAGAATCCGGTTCCTCTGGATAAGGAAGCTAGAGCTTT
Organism: Protopterus annectens; assembly: GCF_019279795.1. Lineage (NCBI taxonomy): Eukaryota > Metazoa > Chordata > Ceratodontiformes > Protopteridae > Protopterus > Protopterus annectens. Next base: position 754,721,991 of record NC_056751.1, read on the forward strand.
GGATAGATGGGGTAAGAAGGTGTATACCTCTTCTACTTTAGCAATGAGAGCTTTGAACTGCCAGTTTCATATGTTGAAGTATCAGAATTTCCTCCTTTCTCAGCTAAGGTCTAAAGTGGATGCTTTGGCAGAGGGCATAGAGTGTAAAGAATTGCAGGATTTAGTGCATGTTTCTGAACAGGTGGGTAAGCACTCTTTGCAATGTGGTTTTGATGCTTTACAGACTTCTTCCAGGGTGGCTGCCACTGGTTCAGTTATTCGTAGGCACGCCTGGCTTAAGGATCAGAATTTGTCTGAGCATGTTAAGTCTAGAATTCTGGATGCCCCTTTACAGTCTGAAGTTTTGTTTGGTCCTCCTGTGGAATCGGTCTTAAAGAAAATGGAAGACAAGGCTAAGTCTATGCAGACTGTTAAAGATTTTTTGCAGGTACAACCTCCAAAGTTTAGTAGAAATTGGCCTACTAGGGGGTGGACGTACCCTTCTTCTGATTCTCAGTCTAGGGGTAGATCTAGGCGTGGTAGGGGCAGAGCTCAGAGTACTTTCAGGCCGAGACAATGGAGTTCGCCTGCTCAATCTGCTGGTGAGGGCAGGGGCCAGTCCTTTCGTAAACAGGCCCAATGACCTACATTTTCAGCTGCCAGATTCTTCTTGCCTGGCAGCTCCTTTGGGAGGAAAGTTGGCTCTTTTCAAGCAAAATTGGCATTTAGTCACCCAGGACAAATGGGTATTGGACATTATAAACCGAGGTTACAAGTTCTATTTCCATACCATGCCTCCTTTCAAAGGCATGCCAGACGTCCCTCCTCGCAAAGGATAGAGGCTCGCAGACATATTTCTTTACTTCTTCAAATAGGAGCTATACAGCCAGTTCCTCTGTCAGAAGTGGGCCTAGGATTTTATTCTCGCCTGTTTCTAGTTCCAAAGAAAGGGAACACGTGGAGACCAATTTTGGATTTATCTATCCTCAACACTTACCTGGACATTCCAAAGTTCAAGATGCTGACTTTACAACAACTTTTACCTCTGTTGGGAAAAGATCACTGGATGGTTACTCTGGACCTCAAAGAGGCTTACCTTCATGTTCCTATCAGGCCCAGTTGCAGGAGGTACCTGCGTTTTGGCTGGAAATTTACATTATCAGTTCTCTGCATTGCCCTTTGGCTTATCTACTGCCCAGAGTGTTCACAAAGGTTCTGGCTCCAGTGATAGCATTTTTCAGACTAAGAGGAATACAGATTTATCCTTATTTGGACGATTGCCTGATTATTGCACAAGAAAAGGACGAACTTCTTCATCATCTACAGTATGTGATGGCAGTGTTAAGATGCCTAGGGTATTCTGTGAACGAAACAAAGTCCAGTCTAGTACCCTCTCAGGACATGTGCTTTCTGGGTGTGAGACTGAATACAGCTTCCCAGATGGCCTTTTGACCCCGGACAAACAAAGAAGCCTTTCCCTTTATTTCCATCAAATGTCTCTACGGTCCAGGCTGACTGCAAGGACAGTCCTTCAAGCCTTGGGGTTCATGGCATCTTGTATTCTGGTGCTTCCCAATGCCAAATTGCATATGAGGAAGCTTCAATGGTATCTCAAAATGTATGGACACAGCACTGCCAAGATCTAGACACTGTCATTCAGATAATACCTTGCATTCGGAAGGAGTTTTTGTGGTGGGCTCAGGAATGTCACCTAAACAAGGGACTCTCTGTGACCCGGCCAGAGGCGAGTCAGATTCTAACGACAGATGCCTCGGACAAGGCTTGGGGAGCACACCTCAATGGAAAATGGGTGCAAAACACGTGGCCTGTCAAACTCCAGCATTTGCATATCAACTTGAAGGAAATGTTAGCAGTCCAGTTTGCATTGATGGCTTTCAAAGATTTACTTCACCCAGGGCAGGTGTTGATTCAAACAGACAACACTACTGTCATGTGGTACATCAACAAGCAGGGGGGAACCCATTCTTACCCTCTTTGCAGGCAACCGATGATTCTGTGGGAAACTGCTCTCAATCTACACCTCAATCTTCAGGCAAGGTTTCTACCAGGAGCACAGAACTCCTTAGCAGATGTATTGAGCAGACAAATGGTGGATCCTCACGAATGGAAATTGGATCCTCATGTATTTCAACAGTTGACAGTGTTATGGGGAACTCCAGACATAGATCTGTTCGCTTCTCCACTAAATTACCAGTTGCCAAAGTTTTGCACAAAAATGTTTCATCACACAGCTTGGAAGGTGGACGCTCTATCATTCAGTTGGAACAACCTGCATGTATATGCCTTTCCACCTCTGCCTCTTCTTCCCAAGGTACTCTTGAAGGCCAGACAAGACAAGCCAACCATGATTCTGATAGCACCGGATTGGCCTCGACAACACTGGTACCCACTACTGAGGAGCTTAGTACGAGAACCTCCATGGCCTCTGCCTTTGATTCCGCACCTTTTGTCACAAGAGGACAGTCACTTCATCAATGTCAAGATTCAGTCTTTACATCTAACAGCCTGGCATATTCTGTTTTAGACTCTGGAGGGTCTCAGCTTCCACAACAAGTTTTGAATGTTATTTTGGAGGCCAGGAGGCCTAGTACCAGGAAAGTTTACGCTGATAAATGGAGGAGATTTTTTATTTGGAGCAAAGGAAAGGACTTTGATGTTTCCAAACCTGATTTAAGTGTTGCTCTTCAATATCTTACTGAGTTGTTGGACAAGGGGTTGTCTTTCTCCTCAATAAAGGTCCATGCTGCAGCCATTTCTGCTCACTATGATTGTGACCCTCCTTTATTCTCTCATCCTTGGTTTAAGCAATTTCTTAGAGGGGCAAAGAATATAAGACCCCCACGTAGAGCTCCTACTCCTGCTTGGGATCTCAATTTTGTGTTGGAAAAACTTACTCTACAACCTTTTGAGCCTGCAGCTACTGCCGAGTTAAAGTATTTGTCATGGAAAACTGCTTTTTGTTGGCCATTACCTCTGCAAGAAGGGTTTCTGAATTACAGGCCCTCATGGCAGTGGAGCCTTTCCTGTTTTTCATAAGGATAGGGTATCTTTATGCACTAATCCTTGCTTTATGCCTAAGGTGGTTTCTAGTGTGGCCTTAAATCAAACTATTCATTTGCCTACTTTTTATGCAAACCCGCAAAATAAAGGGGAGAAAATTTTGCATACTTTGGATATTCACAGGCAGTTGCGTTATTATTTGAGCAGAACCAAAGAGTTCAGACAGTCTCAGCAATTGTTTGTTTCTTTTGCTTTGGGTTCACAGGGTAAACCTGTTTCAAAACAAACTATTTCTAAATGGATTGGGTTTTGTATTTATTTCTGTTATTCCCATCATGGTAAGGAGATTCCTGCTGGAATCAGGCCTCATTCCACTAGGGCTACTGCTACTTCTACGGCCTTTCTAAGGGGTAGCTACAAAAGACATTTTGGAGGCAGCTACTTGGAGTTCAGTGCATACCTTTTCTAAACATTACCACCTTCCTCTTTATTCTAAGTCTAGGGCTGGATTTGCCACTGCAATTTTACAGGGCATTTTAGCGGCCCCTAATGCTTTATGATTTTTACCATCCTCCCTTTCCCGTTGCTTTGGGATTCTACCCATAAGTAAGGACTGCAGCAATGTGAGATGAAGAACATAGTACAGTTTTGTACCTACCATAAATGTAGATGTTCGAAGATCCACATTGCTGCAGTCCAATTTACCCTCCCTCCTTCCCCACTGTAGTTAGTCTTGGTGTTATGCTTTAGGTGATGGTTGTTGTTGGGCATGTTTTTGGGAGGTGTTCTGTTTTTGGCTGCGGCCTTTCTGGTTTGGCCTTCTGACATCTGGGGCAAGAAAAGACTGAGGATATGACGTCGGTCATGCGCCTTTATACCCTGACGCTCTGATGTCAGATCTAGGCGCCCATGACCGACGTCAGCCTAATACTTTGGTATTCGGGCCGACTGAGGACAGCGGACTACCCATAAGTAAGGACTGCAGCAATGTGGATCTTCGAACATCTACATTTATGGTAGGTACAAAACTGTACTTTTCTCATTTTGTTGAGGCGGAGTATTCAAAGCAGAAATAGCTTAGTAGTGTCTCCAACATACAGGATTCTCTCTCCAATCATAACCATATTGTTATGTGTTTGAGACCTTGATGCCAAGAACTCTGAGCAAAGCTTGAGAGGTGAATCTTGATGTTCATGTTGAGAACACCTAATACAAAGGGTTACGATTGGCTCGCTAGTCTTAACCACATCGTGTGTTCAAGACATGGATGCCAAGAAATTTCCATTCTTCAGGTGAATTTTTAAATTTTGTACGAACCATAACTTGGCATCCGGTAGCGTTGTTGCCTCACAGCAAGTGGTTCTCCTGTTCGATTCTCGACTGGAGTGCCTTCTGTGTGGAGTCTGCATGTCCTCCCTGCGGTAGAGTGGCGTTCAAAAGACGTGTGTGAATGGGTGTGCCTTCGCTGAAGGTTGGGCATCGGACTGGCAACTCGACACCATAAAAATCTACTGCCAATCGTTAGTGGACCGGAGTTCCGCTGTGGTGACCTCTAACCGGGAAAAGCCGAAAAGGCAACAAACTTACCATAACTTGGCATCTGTGTTGTCCATTCTTTTTCTGATTCACGTATGGGTTACAGATCTGATCCTCTGATCCAACTTGGCCGCCTTCTACAGACTCCAGCTTTCAGACTTGAGCTCCTCCCTGTATCCACAATCCTCTGTACCAAGCACAGCTTGCTCAGATTTAGTTTGCTGCCAGTTAGAAGTAAGGAAAGGAAGGAAACTAGAGGCTCAACCTGGAATAAAGGATCCTAGAAATGCTTCATAGGTACTCCAGAAAATTTCTCGGGCTCTGGGATGGATGGAAGGGAAGGTAAATCAGAACGAGAATGGACAACACAGATGCCAAGTTATGGTAAGCACATAACTTAAAAAATCTGAAGTTCTCCCTCTCATTTTAATTCATGTATGAGTTAGAGTCCCCAGCTGCATTCTCTCTTGGGTGGCCTCAAGGAAGGAAATGTTGGAGCACTGTTGAACCAAAAGAAGCTATGCTTCTGGAGACTGTCCAGTCTGTAATGAGTCACAAATGTATGGGATTTAGACCAAGTGCCTGCTGCACAGATATCATCAGTAGAGATTCTGGATGAAAAGACGAAGTGGCTACAGATCTAGTTGAATGGGATTTAGGGGGAGCAGACAGTTTCAGACCATTCTTATCCTATATTAAAGAAATGCAATTGGTAATCCACTTTGCAAGTGTTACGTTCGTTACTGCATGTTCCAGGTGATTAGGTGAAAAAGAAACAAATTGATCTGATTTCCTGAACTGTCTGGTCCTGTGAAGATGGAAACGTAGTAGCCTATGAGTGTTATGTGGGGGGGTGCAAAAGGTCACAGCAAGGGTGGCCCCAACTGCTGAAAATCTGATTCACTACTGTTTGATTGAGGGATCACTCATAAGGCGCCAGGATGGACCTGCTGAGCCTGTCCACTAGCATGTTGGATTTCCCCGGTATGTAAATCGCAGTGAAAAAGCGGAGTGAAGAAATTGCCCATCCCCAAACTGTCATGGCCTCTCTGCAGGGGGGGTAAAAATAGGTTCCTTCTTGTTGATGAAATATTGTCTGTGTGAACTGCAATAGTTCCCAGAGGGAGAACATCCTGAAAGGCTTGCAACAAGAGAAGGACTTGTCTCTGTGGGAGTCCAAGTGCCTTGGACTGTCTTTCCCTTGAAATGCACTCCCCCACTCTAACTGGGAAGCGTTCGTGGTCACTGTGGCTGTGGGGGAGGGAAGGATGAATGGTCTGCCAACAGACAGGTCGGAATTAATCCACCATTCCAGGTGGGTTTTGCAAATTTTTGTCAACTTGATAGGAGCAGATAGAGACTGGTGAAGTATAGACCACTGCACAGTCAAAGTTCACTGGAGAACACGCATGCAGAGCCTTGCTAAAGATATTAGTGTCATAGCAACTGCCATAGATCCAAGAGCTCGAAGAACAAGCCTGGTTGGAGGAGGATGAACTAGTAAAGCTTGGACTTGATTTCTCAAAGTCCCTGTCTGATATAGGGGCAGTGAAGCTATTTAGGTAACTATGTTCAGCTGAGCCCCGATAAACTCCAAACACTGAACTGGTACTGGTTGTGATTTGTTCAGATTTATTGCGATACCTAGGAGGTCTCTGGGGACTGTGGTGAGTGCAAAGGACAGGGCTCTGAATTGGTAGTGACTGGTTCCCAGCTGGAAATGCAAGTGACTCCTGGAGCACCTATCTATTTTGATGTGATAGTACTCTTCAAGTCCACAAAGCACATTCAGTTGTCCTTCCATAACAGAAGGATAGGCTGTACAGTAACCATCCAAAACTTTGCTTTCCTTGTGTACAAGTTCAGTCTGCTTGGGTCCAACGTTGGCTTTAGATCCCTAGTCATCTTTGGCACTAAAAAGAAGCGGGAGTAAGTTCTGGATCCTCTCTGTTTGATTGGGACATCTTGGATGATTCTCTCTCACAGTAAATTTTTAATACTGCAGACTCCCCCTATCTGGGTATAACATTGGGGAGTGTCTTTCTTTTTCTTGGTGGCGTAAGGGTAAAGGGAGTGTAATAGCCCCTGGATATTATGCTTTGTACCCATTTTTGTTAACTGGGCCCAGGCGCTTGAGTGCAGAGAAAAACAACCCCTGACTGCCTCCAGGGCAGAGCAGTCGGGCAATGCTTCAGGAGCACTGATAATGCTGGTCAGAAAAAGGTTCCCTGAAGCCCTGATTTTGCAAGCCCCCTCTACCACTGGGACAGAATCTTCCATTGAAGCCCCCACCTCTGCCTGTGGAGGGGAGCTCTCTGAGTTGATCAGGAAAAGACCCTTGACTTAAGGAACCCAGTTTTTTTGGCCCCTCTCTGATTCCTAGAGTAGGCCCATGAAGGGGTGGAAAACTTTATCTCTACAGCAGACAAGGTATTGCCCTCTTTCTCAGTGCGGATCACGGTGCCTTTAACTGATGGTCAAAATAAAACATCAAAGGGAGCATTGACAAAAGATGCCTTAAAGGGGTCTGAGAAGTCACAAAGCCTCATCCAAGCATGTCTGTGCTGGCTGCCCATGAGGTACCCTCTACTGAGTGAGAGATGAGTCTCTTGGACAAATTGGCAAGAGAAGAGAGAGTGGCCAGCTTTGGAGAAACTTTCCTATAGTCCTCTGTTGGCATGGTCTACACCAAAAAGTCAGAGAGTTCCTTGACCAGACTTCTCTGCAGGCGAGTAAAATGTGGCAGGTAGTTGAGCGCACACAGCATGAAAGTGGCCTAAGCATAAATGCATTTGCCAAACCTGTCCATCGCTCTACACCCCCTGTTAGGCAGGTGGACAGTAGAGCTTTGTTCAGCTAGCTAGTTTTTAGTGGCAGCTGCCACGGCCATAGCGTCAATGGGAATACCTTTGGACCAAAAAGAACAGCCTTTGGGGTGAAATGATTTTGTCAGTTTGCTTAGGCACAGGTTCTGTAGTGACTGGCTCCTTACAGGCCTGGCGTGCCATCAGATCTGTGAGGGTGTCTGGTGGGGGGGGGGTCATCAAAGATGTAGACAGGCCTGTCCTGAAAGCTTCCAGAAATGCAGACTCCTCGGAAGTAGGATCTTGGAATAACCAACCACCTCTGTTTCAATATTTCCAGAATGTCTGCAAAAGAGATGTTCTCAGGTTGTGATTTTGGGAATCCTTCTCCCTCATCGAAGTCCATATCCTCAGTGAGGGACTCCATGGGGAAATCTAAGTGCTTCCTCTTTCATGTCCTCTTCTGAGGCACCTCCTCTCTGGGTTGTTCAGTGGAGGTATTGGAAGAGGCGAGTGCCACCTCAGGTGGGAGATCCTGGATATTCTTCAGGATGGACTGACCCTGGACAGGAACGAAAGGCCCAGTTTTCAGGTCTGCTGAAGAGCGATGGAGTAGAACAGTTGCCAAAGAGATCAGGTCTCTGTCTGCAGAGAAAGCCTTTTCTAAGACCTGGAAAGCTGAAGGACCCAGAGAACCCCTGCCCAACTCCATCAGGGCCAAAGATCTTGAAGAAATGACAAGGGCCTCGGATCATGGCTCCCAGATAGAATTAGACCCAATCCTTTTGAGAGCCAAAGCACCAAGAGGAAGAGAAAGCTCTGATAAAATCAGAGCCAACCTCCTTCCCTCTGATCTGACCTCTGTGTCCCAGATCTGAGACTCACTCTGATCTAAAATCTCAGAGCAGAGGTGGTCAGGACACCTGTTGGAGTAGAAACAAAGGTCTTTGGATCTGACACAGTCTCTTGGTTGGCTAAGGTCCTGGGGCTCCGATATCAAAGGCCATTTTGGAGGAGGAGGATCTACATTGGCTGGGACTCTCACAGATCCAAAAGGGGATGGAGTCGACAAGACCTCCATCTGGATATGAGCCCTGATGATCTTCCTTACCATCCTGTTCACGTCATTCAGAAAGGCTTGTGGAGGATCTAAGCGAAGCTACTGACAAAGGGCTGGAATACCGTGGAGTCTGTAAAATCTTAGTGGGTATCGTGGGAGACACTGATCAAATAGACGACCCCAGTGACCGGTTCCTAGCTGTTGGACCTGAGGTCCTAGGGTCCGAAGTTAAGGAAGAGGGTAATGAAGACCAAGTCTTCTGATCCTCCTCGGATCTGAGGGACGACTAGAATCCAGAGGGGCCACAGTAGCCTTGGATCATGAAGAAGTCTAATCTGAGAAGGAAAAAGAATCTGACACAGTAGATAAAGTTGTCTAGGTAGATGCAAATGGATCTAAGAGGGATTTTGGATCCTGTGGTGCAGAACTGGTCTCAGTAGAAGTCAGATCCAAGGTTTTTAAAACTTCAGCAGTAGGTTCAGACAAAGCCCTGGGCTGTTTATAAGGGTGCTTCTTTCCCTCTGCAGCAGAACCTGGTATAGTCTGTTCAGAGGGATAAGAATGATTGTATGAAGGCAGAATCCCTTTCAAGTTTATTTTGTTGCACCTATCAACAATTATTCTGGGGTTGAACCCCTCACAAATGGCACACTTGCATTGTAAGTGTGCTGCTCCTAAACAGTAAACACATTTGTTGCGAGAATCAGAGTATGGAATCTTGTGTCTATACTCTGAACAGCTTCTAAACCCTGTAGGCTTATCCATCTTTTTCTTTAGTTTGAAACTGGCTAAATATCACTGAGCTAACACCAAAAAAGTAACAATAGCTGCTGTATTTCATATATGTATGTGTGTATATATATATATATATATATATATATATATATATATATATATATATATATATTTGAAAGGAGCAGAACCTAAGATTGTTGTAATGCCCGTGAAGAGCTTAGTGGGCAGGAGGAAAAGAGAAAAACTATTTGAAATTTCTCACTAACTGCTCGAGCACTGAAGAGCAAGTTCTGAGGAAGCTCTGCTTGGTACAGAGGACTGTGGGTAGAGGGAGGAGCTTCAGCCTGAAAGCTGAAGTCTGTAGAAGATGGTCAAGTTGGATCTGAGTATCGGATCAGTAACCCATACGTGAATCAGAATGGGGGGGCAACATCAGATCTTGGCATTCATGTCAAGAACACTTAATAGGTTAGGATCAGTGAGACCTAATCATATCTCCTTGTAATGCATGGACGTGTCACAGGCACACGCACACACACACAAAAAAAAAAGGGTAAAGCATTTTACCGGCTTTGAAGTTAAAGGGTCTATATTAAAATCGCAAAAGCTCACTTTCGTAAATACAAGCTGATTGACACACAAATGTCGAACTCTAGAACTCTAAATACAGCGAAGGACAAGAAACGCGAAAATGTATTTATTTATTTATTGCATTTGATTACCGGGAAAGTCCACTGGGTCTGATGAACCCATTTTCAGTGGAGGCTCGGGGAGAAAAGCTCCAAGCTGTACAGTTATTTGCCGATTTAGCTGTAAAGTTGTACAGTTTGCAGAATTTGCAAAATTTTCAAGACAAATTTTAAGACAATACAGTAATCATATGTAGTCAACACTATACACAATACAGGGAATAATAGACATTTAGGGACATAGCAACTGTCTGATTTTATACAATGAAGTGAGAGTAAAAGATCTCCAGAGGTGACAGGGAGAGAGAAAGACTGACAATCTGAAATAGTAATAGGATAGAGAGAGGAGAGCTAGGGAGAGAAGAAGTGTATGGCAGAGTGGTATAGGGGAAGAAGAGAGAGTGATTTGGGAGGGTCAGGTTTTAAGGTTATTGGTATAGCTACAGGAACAAATCCACTGTGTAGTGAGATGAGATTTAAGTGATTTTTTTTAAAAGTAATGGGATTATTGATTGCTACAGGAACAAATCCATTGTGTAGTGAGATGAGATTTAAGTGATTTTTTTAAAGTAATGGGATTATTGATTGCTCTAAGTCCAGGGGGGAGATTGTTCCATAGCTTGGAGACAGAAAAGGAGTATAACGTATGTCCAGTGGAAAGCTTAGGTTTATCGACATTTAGTAGTAGTTTATTTTCAGATCTAAGTTGCCGGTTTGGGTGGTAGATGGTCAGTAAACTAGTGAGGGATGGACAGGCATCAGGGAATAAATGTTTGTGGGCAGTAGTAAGTTGTAGATATGCTAGATGTTGGGGGAGTTCAAGCCAGTTGAGTTCTTGTAGTGTAGTACAGTGATGGGTGGAGAGTTTAGCATTGGTGGCAAATTTTGGCAAATTTTGCAATTTGTTTTTTAGAAAGGATTGTATGTTTGTAAGGATGGGTGCGCCATATAGGAGGGTTAGAAGCAAGTATGCTGAGGTGAGAGCATGTTTTGCCAGAGGAGTAAGGTAGTGGTTATGTCTATAAAGGGATCCTAGTTTCTGATGGGGTTTTTTTATGTTATTATGGATGTGAAGGTCAAAGGTTAGGTTGTCATCAATGGTGACACCAAGCAGCTTAGTATTGGGGACAACGTGTATGATAATTTTGTTTTGGGACTGAACAGTGAGTTCTGACTTATTTATTGGGAAGTTTTTGGTTGGAGTAAAGATAAGAAGTTTTGTTTTGTTGGGGTTTAGAGCTAGATGGTTCTGGGACATCCATGATTCAGTGGAGGAAAAAGCTTCTTGGGTAAGCTGTTGTAGTAGGGAGGAAGATTTGGAGGAGCAGATGATAGTGGAGTCATCTGCATATTGTATTAGAGTAGAGTTTGAAAGACTAGTATGGTAGTCATTGATAAATACATTGAAGAGGAGGGGTCCTAATATGGAGCCTTGGGGTACACCTGTTTTGGTATTTATAAATGGAGAGAAGCAGTTTTGCCAGATGGTAGACTGTTGCCTGTTGGTAAGATAGTTAGAGAACCACTGGAGAGTAGAGGGAGATAGGTTAAGGTTGGATAGTTTGAGTAGTAAGAGAAGGTGTGAGACTGTGTCATATGCTTTTGAGAGATCAAGAAAGAGTGCAGATACTATGGATCCAGAGTCACGGGCCCTGTTAAGTGTCTAGGAATGAGATAAGGGAGGTGTTGGTACTATGTCTTGGTCTAAAGCCGTACTGGGTGGGGGAAAGCAGTTGTGTGACTAGGTGATTTGAGTAGCTGGGTTTGCATACATTTTTTGAGTATTTTTTGAAAGGGGGGAGAGTATGGCAATGGGTCTGAAGTTAGAAATGTCAGAGTTGTTGCCACCTTTATGAAGTGGAAGAACATATGCTTTTTTCCAGATATCGGGTATGCATGATTCTTGGATAAATCTATTGAGGATGCTGACGGGATAAGCTATTGAAGAGGCTGATTGTTGTAAGAATTCAGCAGGAAGGTTGTCAGGGGTGATAGTGCATGGTTTTAGTTTGAGAAGGAGTTTTTAATGGTTGAGGTGGTTGTGGGAGAGAGAGAAAAAGTAGGAATGGAAGTGGAAGGCGGAAGAGATACATTGTTGTTTGGTGGATTGGTGTCAATGGGAGGGAAGGTGGTAGTGAGTTTATTGATGGATTCTATGAAGTATGAGTTAAGGAGTGAAGCTAGCTCGGAGGGTGATTTGTCAGGGTTTGGGGATGGATTGTGGTGTGTCCCAGGGTGTAGAAGGGCATTGACTGCTCCCCAAAATTTTTTTGGGTTATGGTATTGTTGATTTTGGATTCTTTGGAAGTAATCTTTTTTTATTTCTAGTAACGGATCGTTTGGCTTGATTGTGAAGTTGTTTGTATAGAGTCAGGTTGGAATCTGTTTTGTTTTTTTGCCAGGATTTCCAGGCTTTGTCTCTAGAGGTCATGATTTTTTTTTGTGGCCAAGGTAAGCCAATTTGCATGGTTAGCTTTTACTCTTTTTTTGTCTTTGGGGGACTAGAGTATTAAGGATACTGAGAAATGTGGAGTTAAAGGACTCTACTGCTTCAGTTAGGGGGAGAGATTTTAAGGGATTCCAACTGATTTTGTGCAACACTGTGGGGGAGAAATTGGATAGATCTCTGGTATACTTGTATTGATGTAATTTTGGTATATTGGTGGGCTTGCGTACCATAAATGCTGGTGAGTGGTCACTGATACTATCTGGAAGTATACCTGAGGTGGAGATATTTTTAGGGTCTGATACCATGATCCAGTCTAGAATTGTACCTTTGCTAATTTGTTTGTTTGGTCTTGTGATATCTGAGATTAGTTGAGTGTAGGTGTGAAGGTTTAAGCCTAAGGATGGTTTGTCATTGGAGATATCTGACCAGTTAATATTGACATCACCTAGGATGATTGTTTCGTTTTTTATGTTGTTGGCAGTCCAGGCAAGGATGTCTTCTAAAATTGGAATGTTATTGCCTGGTGGGATATATATAACTATGATACATAATTTCTTTTGATTGTTTAGCTTTAGGAAGGAAATGAGTAATTCTGCATCGGAGAAGGTCGGAGAAGTCTTAGAATCACTGTGAAGGTGTTTGGATATAAAAGGGCTATGCCCCCTACTTTTTTGTGTAGCCTGTCTTTTCTTAGACAGGACTGGTTTGGTGGTAGAAATTCTGTGTCTTTTATATATGGCTTTAGCCAGGTTTCAGAGTGATGGCTGTAAAGTCGGGTTTGTATTGGCTTAGCCATCCATGTAGTTGGGGTATTTTATTTCTGAAACTTTGGATGTTAATATTAGTGAAATAGAGGGACTTTTTGTCGTTTATGGTATGTTGAGAAGTGGGAGAAGGGCTGGGATTAGGGTGTATATCACCACTTAGGAGTAGAATTGGAAGGGGAGGAAGGATTTTGGATGAGGAAAATGTTGTTGGTTTTTGGATTGATACTGAATACGGCTAGGTAAAGTATTATGTGTGGAAAGGATTATTCGTTTAGATTGTAGGATTAGGTTGTTGGTGTACAGACTGGACCAGACTGCTGAGTAGCTTTGGAGGAAGCTAAAGTGAGGGGTTGTTGAAGATGATGGTGTGTGAGATAAGAGCTTGGTGAGGGGAGGAGAGGTAAAAAGTAAGGAGAGATAGGATGTGAATATAATGAGCCAGTGTGTGCATGAAGGACATGATGAAAGTTGTAGGTTAAATTTAGGAGAGAATCTTATATAAGGGTGGAAAGTTGTTATGTAGGTGAGACAGGTGTGAGAAGTGTAAGTATAGAAGTAAAGGTGTAGTACCAGGGTAAGCTAGAAGGGTGGAGTTGTGATATATGGAGTGGGGATGTATCTAGAGTGTAAGGTGAAAGAAAGGGGATAGGCTAGAAGGAGAAAAGGTGTGTGGGGGGTTGTTGCTGGGGGGTGTGGTCCAATTGAATGTGGGGGGAGGAGTCTGGCTAAGTATAAAGGTAATTGATGTGGGGGTGGGTGGGAATGGGGGAAGGGTAGGGGAGCGTAGAGAGCCCGAGCATAGCGAGGGCGAACGGAGCTGGGCAACCCCAGCTGAGAGGTGAGCCTGCTAGAAACAATCAGGGACTTTACCAATAATGTCGTCCTCGTAGGCTGAGGTTGGGTTGTGGGAGAAAGGGAGAGTTTGGCAAATGTAGTTAATTACAGGGGCAGTAAAATTCCTTTTAGATTGAAAGTATTTCTTAGTTGTAATACCTTACCATATCTCTTCAAAGTCAGGTCTGGTATTTAGTATTTCTTTTATTTGTTATGATATTCTTTATTGTTTTACTTTTAAAGTAGGTTGGTTATTTTGTATTTAATTGGGAAGTAAGAGCACACTCGTCGAATGTATTCCCGGAAGCAACAGCACCACACAGGTAAGGTAAACCCAACGTAACAAATCTAAACCAAAACACTACTTAAAACGTTTTTTCAGGGGGGCAAGCCCCCCTGCACCCCCCACACCCCCCTACTTAAATATGCCAACTCCAAGACAGCACTACAGTGGGGAAAAGGATTTATTTCCTCATCCCCACGATCACACTGCTGGCCAAAAAAAGGTAGTTCGACATTCCAGATTCGCTCTCTTTGCTCTTCGCTGTATTTGGAGTTTGACATTTGTGTCGATTAGTTTGCATTCGCGAAAGTGAGCTTTTGCGATTTTAATAAAGATCCATTTTTAAATGCTAATTTAAATGTTACTTCCAAACCAGCAGCTGTTAACTTACTTGGAAATAGGAGGAAAGATAGAGATCCATGAGTGAAGGAACATCCCTTCCGTTAGGGACTGTAACTGTGCTTAGGGGGTGTTTAACATTTGTTACACACCTTTGAAAGCGTGGTTACATTTTGGTCTCCCGCCATAGAAGTGTGTAACAGGTTTATATTTTTTCTTATTTTGTAGTGTTATCACGGTGCTCCATTCACTACAGTATGGTTCTTTGTTTATTCATGAAGCTTTATCTGTTCCATGTTCTACCTCTTACAGAAAAAAGCATGAAGTGTATTAACTGCTTTGAAAGACTGTAAAGAATTTGGTGAGTGCTGTTGCACAGGTAGCATGTACATATCTCATTTGTTTAAGAATTCTGGGAGGGAGTGACAAAGGAAGAAAGTCAGGACAGTTTTTAAATGTTTTTCTAATTGAATTAATTACAGATCATGTTTTGTTCCATTATGCATTTTTTGAACAATAAGGAGGGGTAAGCCTTGTGTTTTTGATTGACTGTTCTTCTGCAGACAGAGCAAAAATGAGGAACAATATTCAGGGATAATTAAGAGTGAAGGAATGTCCCTTTATTGGGACCTGACCGCAATAGCACTTATGAGATGTGTAACAGTTGTTACACACCCATGAAAGTGCTGTTACTATCCGGTCTCATGTTACAGAAGCGCTTTACAGGTTTATCTTTATATATCGGAGAGTAGCTGTGGCTCTCCTTGCACTACAAAGACATTAATTATCTATTTAGAGCCAAATTAATTAAACACTGTTTGGATCTAACGTGGCAATGTTACTGAATTTTGGTATGTGTAACCTGAACAAAACCTGCTACGGTGCTCCTTTTCCTTACTTTTGTCATGATCTCTGTACTGAGAGTTCCCCTTCCAACACCATGTTTAATCAAGACAGTTTTGCAGCACCTACACATTTGAATTTGACTCTGGTGAAGACTTCAGTGTTTGAAAAAAATTGGCATTCAGTGTATTATAGGAAGTCTGCTTTGTGTAGATTTTTCACTGATTATTTTTAGTTGCATGGTTTTGTTTAGTTGCATGGTTTTATCTTCCCCTTTTATGTTTGCACCATAGTGATGTGGCCATTGGTGTTGCAGCATTATAGCACTTTGCATGTTGGATTGGTGTGTGAGGTAACTTTTGTGTGGAGTTTGCATGTCCATCCTGTGTCATGTGGGTTTTCAATGGGTTCTTCAGTTTACTCCCACATCTCAGACCAGCAGGTGAATTGGTGATCCTCTAAGTTGCCTGTAGATAGGTAGATGTGTGTGTGTAGGAGTGTGTGATTAGGAGTATGTGTAGGAGCGTGTCTGTGTGTGTGTAGGAGCGTGTCTGTGTGTGTGTAGGAGCGTGTCTGTGTGTGTGTGTAGGAGCGTGTGTGTGGGGGAGCGAGCATGTCTGTGTGCGTAGGAGCGTGTCTGTGTGCGTAGGAGCGTGTCTGTGTGTGTGTGTGTGTGTGTGTGTGTGTGTGTGTGTGTGTGTGTGTGTGTGTGTGTGTGTGTGTGTGTATAGGAGCATGTGTGTGTGTGCGTATAGGAGCGTGTCTGTGTGTGTGTGTCTGTGTGTGTGTATAGGAGCGTGTCTGTGTGTGTGTATAGGAGCGTGTCTGTGTGTGTGCGTATAGGAGTGCGTGTCTGTGTGTGTGCGTATAGGAGTGCGTGTCTGTGTGTGTGCGTATAGGAGTGCGTGTCTCTGTGTGTGTGTGCGCGCGCGCGTATAGGAGTGCGTGTCTGTGTGTGTGTCTAGGAGTGGTTCTCTGTTTTGTATTCCTTGCTTGCAAGGGATAGAATTCAACTACCTCCTAAGTGGATAGGATAAAAGTGATTATCAGAAAATAAATTACTGTAACATGCAGGTACTGCTTGATGCTAATTACTCAACCTTGTTTGCACCTTTGCAGTGGTTTTGTTTGTTTTTAAGCTGTTGTACTATTTGTCTTTTCTCTTTTTTGCTTTCACTTCACTGCTGTTAAACCTGAGTTAAAATCACCCAGATGCAAGATGATAAAAAAAAAAAGTGAATAAGAGACAGAGTCAATTGATCTGCCAAAGTCCAATACAGAACCCAGAACCCCCACACACTACATGGCCTTTGTCAGGTTCAGTTATCACTGATGGTGTTTCTTGAAATTGATGCACTGGGATTACTTCCGACCAGACTGTTCTGATCCCATGTTAGTCCGCTGCCCTCCAAAAGTCTACTAGACCTTCTGCCAAGTAGTCTTCCTGAACTTTCTGACAACTGACAGGAAATGGTTTGATCTCACGTTTTTATAATATTTTCAAAAGCAGCCCTTTAGTTGTACAGAAGTAATTTGCTAAAAATGCATTTAAAATTTCTGGAAATTTGAGATCTGATCTTGCCTGGATTTTCTGTAACGATTTTGTTCTTTTGATTGTTCTCTTTACAGAACCTGCAGCAGGAGCACCTGGAAATGCAGTTTTAGAGGCAGAAAATGCCCTCCCTGCTGAACCACCTGGTCATATACCAGAGCCTGAGAAGAAACAAGAACAACAAAATGCTATTCAGGAGCAGTGAAGAAAGGCATAAATAAAAGCTTCGGAACCTATACCAGAATGTGACTTTCACAGTACCCCTTATGAGAATTGAGACCACAATAAAAAGATACATTCATTCCTGAAATCGAATAGGACAGAATGAGAAATAGGCTTGTGGAAAAGAGCACAGTGCAGCTGCTTTGTCTTAAGCTGAGAAATGGCTTAAAACTTGTATTTTTCCAGTCCAATATCCAGCAGCAAAAACACTCATGACCTCGTTTGCCTCACAGAAGTCTGTTGAATAACTACAGCATTATTTTTTTCCTCTAAAAAGTGAGATCTGCCATAGTGGAGTTCCACATCCTATTTATTACTACAATATTTACTTTATTCAAACAGAACAGCATTAGTTTGTGTTTTGTAAACAGTTGTGATTTCAAGATGGTTTCTTTCAAGTCTACGTTTCTTCAGTTCAAGTATCCATAATTTACACTTGCTTGTGGTTTCATTTGTGCAAAACAATCTATGTGAAAGTGGTCTGTTTCACCACTGCCACGTAATAAATTTTGAAAGTTTGTTTTTAGAAAATTTTGGTGTAAAATCACATGCTGTCTCATTTTCAGGTTATTCCACACAAAATGTTAGGCAAGAATTAAACAAATGAGTTTTTCACATCCTTCAGTAAAATAAGCAAACTACCTACATTTTATCTGTGTGTATAAAAGTATTAAGGACACACAAGTTATTAAAACCTGCTTTTTAATTTTATTGCTTTCATTATTTTACTAACTGTTCTGCTTGTGAGCCAGCAGATTTGTGCAGCTCTTGGAATGAGAGCACAGACGTGACTTGACAGTCCTATAACGGACGTCTCAACAGTACTAATGCTCCAGTGATTACTTACAACGAAGCAGCTGCTTTAGGCTTTTCTCTTTGTACCTTTTCTTGTTTCATAGAGTTGTGCTGTGTTAGTGCCTCATAGTCTGTGGTTCTTAACATCCACCCAACCTTTGGAGCTCTTATAACCAGGAAAGTGTACTGTGTTGATCACAAAACTCTGTATTATGTGTGGTAAGGGATGTGTACACTATGTGTACACTATTAGTAGTGCAGTGTTACAATATGTCATTCCCCATTTCATTTTCTGGATGTGCTGATTGCATTATGTCTTCCTGTGCCTGCTTGGGGTTTAATTGCTCTAGTTTTCTTCTCTCATCCCCAAAACATGTTGCTAGATACATTTTCAGACCTCTGATTGGACACTAGGTATGCACGTGACTGTTTGTGTGTCCCATGATGGACTGACATTCCATCCAGCACTGATTCTCTACCTCACACCTATTGATGCCAGGATATGTTGTGCAACCCCTAAGATCCTAAATAGGACAAATGGGAATTGAATGGATGTATTGTTACTATTACAGTTTCACCCAGTTTGTTTTATTTGTGTTTGTATTGTTATTACTTTTTTCTTGAATAGGATTGAAGGACTCAATTTAAATAAGGCATTGTGGGTGAATATGCTTTGTCCCTTTGTGAAACTGTTTCCATTATGTACATAGTGAAGTCTGTTTAACTGCGTAGGACTGAATAATCACAAATGCCTTTTTTCAGACACATGACCCAGATGTTTCTGTATGGATAAGTGACTTGCTCACAGTTGCGCAGTCTCTGCATACATGTATATGTACATGTCAACAAACATAAGCACATGCGCTGTGAAAAACAAATTACAGCTAACAGGATGTAACATGTTTGTGATATGCTGCCCTGAAGCATTGCACAGTAGTTCAGTCCACATTTTATGTTAGCTTTATATTCCAGTATGGCATATTTTCTTAGTCTTTCTCTGTGTAAATTGGAATTGTACATGACTGCCTGAACCCCTTGAGAATCCGATATTTGATACCATATGAATCTTTAGCTTTTTCTTTGTTGTAAAATACCACTTTATCATTGTTCAAGATGTTCAACAGTACTTCTTAAAAAGATAAGAAACATCATTAAGACTCTAGAAGAGTTGCCAGACTTGGTGGTTGAGACATTCCCCAACTGTCAACTTTGAACTTTGTTTCTAATCTTTCTATCTGTTTGATTCACAGTGCAGTAGATGGCACTGCTAGAACAAAGAGTGCTGGTTTTGCTCGATGCCAACACATCTTACAAATGTGCTGAGAACTCCTAAGCTCATTTCATTGGTACTTCACTGTTTGGAGTGTCAATTAAAAGCTAAAGTTGAGAAGTGATAAAGTGAGAGCAATGTGCTGTAGTTGGAGTAAAGTTTCAGGTGGCTCAGTATGCTAGGACAGATTGCAACCCATGCTACCTTTAGTTTCAGTGGTCACAAAGTAAGTGACCCCTCCAAGGTTCTGGAGAATGCCAAAGAGGGCATAGCAGTTACCCACATGGGTATAATCTCATAGATTCATAGCTTAGTACTAGGCTAACTGCCCTTTTGGGCCATTTACAGCCTAACCAGTTACCCCATGTGACAATCAAACCCTGCACCTTGTGTTTGTAAGGTAAACACCTTTCAGAAGATGAGAAGGATCTCTGCAGGCCAGATATCGCATGTCCACCTTGAAGGCTTGCCCAACTTCTCCATTTGGAGGTAGTTAGGGGTTGTCTTGTCTGTCAGTCTGCCCATTTGGTAGGTGGAGAGGCAACATATTGACAGGCAGTGTGATTCTGTCTGTCACATACCCACCCACAGTCCTCTCTTCCAGATGTTCTACCCTATCAAAAGGTTACAACTTCTTTCAGCTGCTCCCATTAGGGGTCACCACAACGGATCAACTGTTTCCATTTTTTCCTGTCCTCTGCATCTTGCTCTGTCACACCAACCACCTGCATGTCCTCTCTCGCCACATCCATAAACCTTACCTTAGGCCTTCCTCTTTTCCTGTTACCTGGCAGCTTCATCCTTAGCATCTTTTTCCCAATATACTCTGCATCCCTCCTCAGCACATGTCCAAACCAACGTAATCTTGCCTCTCTGGCTTTGTCTCTAAACCTTCCAGCCTGGGCTGACCCTCTAATATACTTATTCCTAAGCCTGTCCATCCTCGTCACACCCAGTGTAAATCTTAACATCTTCAACTCTGCCACGTTAAGCTCTGACGCCTGCCTTTTTGTCAGTGTCACTGTGTCCAACCCATATAACATAGCTGGTCTCACTACCCTCTTGTAGAACCTTCCCTTTTGCTCTTACTGGTACTCGTCTGTCACAAATCACTCCTGGCACTCTTCTCCACCCACTCCATCCTGCCTGTACTCTCTTCTTCACCTCTCTTCCACACTCACCATTACTCTGAACTGTTGATCCTAAGTATTTAAACTCATCCACCTTCACCACCTCTACTCCCTGAATCCTCACCATTCCTCTATCCTCCCTCTCATTCACACACACATTCTGTCATAGTCCTGCTGACCTTCATTCCTCTTCTCTCTCGAGCATATCAAGGCTTGTAATTCAAGAATTATTGTTAGGGAATCCATCCATTAGGCCCTACCTGACGGGAAAGGGCACAGCTTTTATACAAGATTCTTTTTACTGCTGAAAGAAACTCAGGACCTTAAGCCAATCCCCAACTTCAGTTGCCTAAAATCTGTATGTTCTCAAAGCTTCTTTTCTTACAGTCATGATGCAGTCCAGCCTTCCTTTTCTTTCCAGAGGGGACTAAATATGCTGTCTTTTGACCTATAGGATGCATACCTGCACATCAAAAGAGCAAGGAATTTCAGAAGGAGCCAGCCTTAGCCACAGGGGGTTATTGGTAAGGAGGAGGATTTTTAGTAGCCTTAGAAAGTGTCATGGACCAAGGTGATTAAGGAAATTCTGGTCTTAGTCCTACAGGTGACACAGCTAAAACAAATTGCAGGACACGGCCATTTAGTCTCGCCATAGCTACTAGGGTGTCCATCAAATGTATGCTAGCAGTCACAGCTTTGGAGTCCTTCCCAGACATCTTGCTCTTGGCAGCAGCACCATCCATGCAGTGTGTGTATCTTGGGATTTTCTTCTCATTCTGTTTCAGTCTCAAATTGTGCCCTTGCAGAGCTTAACTTTTAAAATATACACTGTAGGCACTAACTTGCCTTTCTGCCATGGGAAAAGATTCACCATATCATGACAGCTTTTCAGCATAATGAACAGTAATTCTGTCCCAACTTCTCTTTGTTTACATGTATTGGGTCTGATGTGTATTCGTGATGCCCAATGCAAGGTTGTTCATGAGGGTTCTGCAGTGGACCCTTAAAGTTCAGAGGAGTCAGGTAACCAACCTGTTGGATGTTTCCATAAGATCGTCATGCAGTAATTTATATCTGGAGTCCAAATTCTTGACGAAAGAAGCCACTGCTGTGGTGGGGGGGCATTGTGTAGAACAGACAGTTTAGTGCACTTGGGCAACTCTAGAGTCCTCACTGCACGTGAATATTATAGAGATGAGTGGCATCATCCTTGATTTGCAGGCTTTCCAGGACACACTTAATGTGGCTGTCATCCAGCCTGACAATATGGTAGTGGTGTGGTATTTGTACAAGCAAAGGATTAGCCATTCATATCCACTTTGAGGAGGTCATGAAAGTTTGGGAATGGGTTCTTGCATCTATTTGCCTTCTGGTCATTATCAGTGGCCTGGGTTCTGCCAGTTATCTCATGAGCAAGCACAGCCACTTTGTCTGATGCCTCTTGAGTGGTCTGTCAATCCAGTGATACCTTCACCACTGGTCCATCACTGAAGAAAGCCCTCACATTTGCATCCCTATCCAACCATAAATGCAGTAAATATTTTTACCTAATAACTCCCATCAGGAGGATATACCCCTCAGGGTTTTCCAATACAGAATTGACCCCCAAGACGTCTTTACATTTTCCCCCATTTCTTCATATCTCCATATTCAAAGAGATGATCAGAATGAACAAAGTCATGTAATTTCTGAAATGCCTTCCTTTGGTCTTGTCTTGAAGTATGGTTCCCAGTGCTTTAGCCTTACCTGTTGGACAAGCCTGCCAATCTGATGCCCATGGAGACTGTTCTGTCCCATATGCATAAGTGGCCTTATCCAGACCTTCATGTCTGGGGACCTTCTTAACCCAACTGGGGCAGTTCAAATGCTAATCATTTCTTAACAGGAAAACAGTAAGCTTGTTAACTTTTTTAGCTTTAGCCGTGGCTTGAGATGTAGATCCATTTTCAGACCATGTTCCAATGATTTTTGGATTACCTCGCTCAGATATTTTATTCTCTTTCACCAGAAAGCCAATGCCTCTTCTCTGGCTTCCTTAAGAGTATGTAAGACGTACCTGAAGTGAATTTTCCTCCTCCTTCCCCCTGCAGAGACTGCAGTTCCCACATAGGACTTTGGTGGTGGGCTGGAAAAGTTTCTCCATTCAAAACAACTTCATCAAACTTAAAGTATCTAATTTGGAAAATCTTGTTCTTGATAGCCAGTAGCTCATCATATAGTGTTTCAGAGTTGCAAGCCTTGTGTGCTCACCTACCATATCGTAGTTTTTATTAAGATAGTTTCCTTACAGTACCAGTCCTTCCTTTGTGCCTGAGATCTTCAGTTGAATGCAACATTCATTAATCCATTAACTTTCTGCATTTTTCCAGAATATTCCATCAAAGGTGAATAGTTATTGCACTGTAGAGATGTGCATAGATAGCTTATATTCTGTCAATTAAGTCAATGAGAAATCAAAATCATTCTCGGTTGTTTGTGTTCTTCCAAGAAGAAGAGCCAAAAGGATTCTGAAATGGTCTCCTACTCCTGGCTGTCTCAGTACATTAGTTTTTGTTATCAAAGTTTTATCAAATCCTTACTACAGGCTACTGATACTACAACAGCCATTACTATCTTGCAGGTCTTTATCAGCAATACATCAGTGGAGGCCATTTGCACATTTGCTACTTGGGCATCACTGAATACTTTTACAAGCAATTATAAGCAGAACAATGTTTCCAGATGAAGAACTGCCTTGAGAGGTGCCATTGTCAAAAGTATTGTATCATGATGAACCATCCAAGAGGTTTGGCTTGGGTCTCTTCTACAGGCAATGTTATGTAAAATACCAAGACTGGATTGCAAAGTTAAATAATTGTCATAATAATAGATCTACACTGGCATCTTCAACTCTCGTGCTTAGCAGACCCTCTTACCCCAGCCCCTGGATCCACTGGACACTGTTCTCTTGAGTCTTTTTGTTTGTGTATTTATTTAGTTATTTTGGTATTGAAGGAGTTGAGAATGGCCTTGGGCACAGGGGATTAATTTAGTATCCTGAGAAAGTTTCATAGACCAAGCAGATCAAAGAAATGTTGGTGTTAGTCCTACAGGTGACATAGTTGAAACGCCAACTGCAGATCTAGTTTTACATTAAGTATGGATTGAGCATATTAAGTGGGTAGGAGAAAAAACCTTTTTAGATTGACATGAAGTCCATCCTCTGCAGAGGGGAAGTAAAGTAGTTGAGATGCTTTAGCAGCTTGAGAAATTGCCTGGGTAAAAAGGCCATCTAGGTATGGAAATATTTGTATTCCCTGATTCTTGCAAAAAAGCAGTAGCTGGAGCCAGGCACTTTGTGAAAACCCTGGGGGCTGTGGATAACCCAAAGGGTAAAGTAGAGAACTGAAGCCAACTCCTGAGAAATTTCCAGTAAAAAGGGTCAGTGGGAATGTGTTGGTAAGCATTCTTAAGATCCAACGCTACCAGAAAAGCTTTGGGCAAGATGATGGGGAAATGAGTTTGAAGGGGGAAGCATATTGAAAGAAGTTACCTTTAGAAAAGTATTAAATGTCTAGAATGGGTCTTCCTTTTCTGGGCACAAGGAAAAGCCTGAAATAAAACCCATTTCCTAGATTTTTGGAGGGTATAGATATGGTACCTTGGTCAAGAAGACTTTGCAATATAGGAGGAGGAAGATGTGCCTGGTTGACAGGAAGGGGAGAGAATCCCTTTGAAGGCAGGTATTTCCAGCCAAGTAATCTCATAGCCCTGTTAAATGATGGATAGGACCCACTTGTCTGAAGTCATGAGCTGCCAAGCTGGAAAGGAGGAGGTTAGTCTTTTTGATAGGGGAGGGGAAGACAGAAGAAGAAAATAGGGCGACTTGGCTGGAAAGGGTGGTTTTCTAGACTCTGAATTTCTTTGCAAGCTCCTTCTGAAATCTTTTTATAGGCATCTTCCAGCCTCTCTGAAGAGATTGTTTTTATCCCTATGGGAAAAGCAAGTGGGCCTAGGTTGTGGTAGTTGCTTTGATAACCTTGGCACAGAAATGAGTACGATTTGCTTAAAATCTTGCATGTTTTTTATCTTTATCTTGCAAAGATTTGAAAAGGTCTTCTGCAGCTGGTCCAAAAATAAATTCCCTGTGAAGAGTGGAGTCTAAAACCTTACTTTGAATATCCTCAGGAAGAAACTAAGAATGGTAGGTCTGGTCACCTGAGGAGCCTGCACCATCATAGAAGTAGCCAGCTGCTTGGTTTCACAAACCTTAAGGCGAGCAAAGTTGTACTCTGTTCACTGAGGATAGACAATGGGTATTTTGTAGTTTGGGTCTAATAATTGCCTTGAAAGACAGAGTGGCAGAAATGCAAAACTTCTTTCCATCTCTGTCCATGGCCCTACTGTATCTGACTAAAGGTTATACAGTAGCAGCAGGCAAAAATTTTAGACTTGTCAGTGGATAAAGAAAAAAACCAGGACAACTCCCCAAGTGATTTTTATAGAGAAATTTAAGATCCTCAGGCCTTTTCAGGCCCAGAGGTAGAAGTGCGTGCAAATGCATCTAGAAAGGCATTTAAAACTGATGGAAAGGGATTGGCATAGGAGCTCCTACCTCTACTAAGTTATAGTACCTCTTCTAGCATGTCCTCCTATCAAGACACGCTTTGTGTCTCAAGAGCATCCTTCATTTGAATCCACATAGGAGGGTTATTTCAACCCCCTCTTTGAGATCTTAATTTTACCTTCAAAAAGCCTACTTGGCCACCTTTTAATATTCAAATTAATGTCTAAATTAAGTCCTTTTGGTATTAAAGTCCTATAATTTAATGTAAACCTGCTTTCCAATTTCAAGTGTTTCAAATGATTGGCAATTTGGCTATCCAAGTGTTTATTTCTAATACCTCCCAAGTGTTCTAATATACGGACTTTTACCATTCTTTTGGTTTGACCTGTGTACCACTTAGTGGGAACGCAGCCATATCCCACTAAATAAACCACCCCACATAAACAACAGTTGAACTCGTCAACAGCAGTATACATCCTACCATTTATCTTGGAACTAGAAATATTAACCCTTGCACATACCTTGCTTTTCCCACACTTATACATGCCTACCTTCTTTCCCCCTCCTACAACACTTTTGGAGTTCAAATTTTCCTTTAAGTTGCTGTATTTTCCATAGGAAAAAGTCACCTTCTTAGGAAATAGGCCTCCCACTTATGAATCTTGGGTATGGAATGAAAAAGTCAGATTCCTGGGATATTATATAAACAAGATGCATTAAAGGACAAAGGGGAAAGAATATTTTTTGCTACAAAATGTTCCCCTTTTTCAGTTATGATGAAGCAATCAGAAGAGAGTGTATGGCCTGTAGTAAGTTATGATGTAGTGGTAGGCCTGTTTTGTACTAGGAAAATAATTTTGCTAGTAGCCCTTCTGTCAGAAAGGTTTCTGAGCTTCAAGCTCCTGAAGCCTTTCCTTCTGTCCTTATTTTCTATAAGGATATGGTGTCTCTTAGGGTCAATTATTCCTTCATGCCCAAAGTGATTGAGTGGCCTCTCAACCAAGCTATTAATCTGCCTATTTTCTTTCCAAGCTTACAAAACAAGGATGAAAGACCTTTGCACTGCTTGGATTTGTGCAGGCAACTAAGATTCTCGATGGATAAGACTAAAAACATTAAGAAGATGAATCGGCTGATGTTCATGTTTCACTGTTGCAGTCATCATATTTGGGTTATCCCTGCCAGGGTAGCTATCAGTCAGCCCAAATACCAGAGGCTTAGTATTTCTGCATCGGTTGCCAATGCTCCAGGACTGACGTCAGGTTATCAGTAGTATAAAATAAGGCAGCTGATGCCATTACATCAGTCTTGCTGAGGAGTCCGAAGCAGTTTGCACAAGTGCTGGTCGGACACTATCTGAGTTTTCATTTTCCGAATTGAAGTTGAAGTCTTCTAAAGCTAAGTATCCCATTGGGGATCCTTTTTTCTTGCTCTAACATCTGTCAGAAAAAGTTAACAATTGTCTCGCCTGTGGAAAGCATATACCACACCAAGACTTTCATTCTTACTGCGTCACTTGATTAGGCCCAGACCACAACGTACCCCGCTGTCGCTTTTGTGCTTAGTTCAATGCCAGAACTATACGTCATTAGGCCCTTTGTAGCTAGATATTTTTGCTCTGTCCTCAAATTCTGATATAGCTTGGGTAAGCCATCCAACAGCAGATCTTCTGAAAAAATGTAAGGATAAAGACGGACTGTACAGGTCCAAACCTACCAACACTTCCGTTAAGCTAGTCATTAGTTCTCTGGTCCTCAGTAAGGCACTTTTGCAGGCCCTGATGCCATGTCTGTGGATTCGCAGGCTGCTACTGAGACCCTTTCAGAGTCCACTATGCCACGAGACTCTTCATCGACTAAGAATCCTGCAGATGTCTGTTCCTTGGATGGGTCCAGAGCCGCTGAGCAGGCACCAGCTTCTGAGGATGTACTTCGTACTACCGATTCTCGACACAGACCGATGATTTCTTTCGCATCTACCTTTTTTCAAAAACTTCCGAGTTTCTAAGGCCCAGGGTACAAACTACACCCAAGAAACCGATGACCCACACTCAGGTTCCTGCTTCCTTGCCTGTCTCAAATGCTTAAAATGGTAGAAGACCTTATAATGCTGATCAGAGGAAGCCAAGCTACCCCTTCGAAAAGAAAGAGATTTGTCCCCAGTAGTTTTATCTGAACAGGAGTCTGATGACTCTGATGCATCTGAATATGAAGACATGCAACCCCTCTCTGCCTATGAGGATTCTGATGCAGAGGAATCCATTCCTTCAGCCTCTCCACCCAATGACGTTTCCTTTGGGGAAACCCTACATATTTTAAGGGAGCATTTCCAATAGGAATGTCAGGACTACCCTCAGTCTAAAAAGAGACTCAGGGAATTCGTAGATCTTCCACAGCACAGACCTTTGGCCATTCCTCCTGTACAAGATGATGTGGATAATGTCTTTATGGAATCTAGTTTGACTCCTGACACCCTCCCTCCTGCTCCTAGGAAACCTGACGGGTACTAGAGTCCCTGACTCGAATTTCTTTTCAAAAATCCTACTGCTGACCCTGAGTTTATTTCAAGGGCCTAAAGGAATTAAAGCAACTTCTGCTAAGAATCCCACCCCCTCAGATCGGGATTCCCGAGCATTAGACAGATGGGGTAAAAAAAGTATATACCTCTGCTACTCGTGATTAGAGCACCAAATTGTCAGTTCCATATGATAAAATTTCAGCAACATACCATAGGACTCCTTAAACAAAAAATATCTTTTCCTGCTTGTGCAGAAAATAGAGTTACAAGAGTTAATGCATTTTACAAGTCAAGTAACTAAGCACACCTTACAATGTGTTTTTGATGCCCTAGAAGCATCTTGTAGGGCAGCAGTCACTGGTTCTGTCCTTAGAAGGCAGCGCTTGCCAGACCATATCAAATCCAAATTATTGGGTGCACCCTTGCACAAAGACAACTTATTTGGCACCAAGGCAGAGGAGGTCCTAAAGATGGAAGAAAAAGCAAAATCTATGCAGACAATTAAGGCCTTCCTGCAGGTCCAGCCTCCCATGTTTAATAGGCATCGCCCCTCCAAGTATTGGTCCTTTCCTGCCCCGTCCAGGTCAGCCCAGACCCTGGGGAAGCAGCCCCCCCCCAGACAGCAGCCCCAGGGAATGCAGAGATCTAAGCAATGGAGTTCCTCCTCTTCAAAACCAGGGAGTGCTAAGCCACCCCCTCATGGTAAGAACTCACAATGACTCTTCACTTCCACCCCCTCCCTCTGCCCACCTGCACTTGCCCCTAGGAGGAAAATTCTTCTTCCACACAAGCACCTGGGCTACCATTACCAACGACCGCTGGGTCCTCAACATAGTGTCCCAGGGATACAAATTTTATTTCCACACTATGCCCAAAAGGGTTACCAGATCTTCCCCCAAACCAGTGGGCAGAGGCTAAAATGCAAGTCCTTTCCCTGCTCTCTATGAGGGCGATAGAGCATGTTCCTGCAGAACAGATAGGCCAGGATTTCTATTCCAGACTCTTCCTGGTACCCAGAAAAGAGGGCACCTGGTACCCCATCCTTGATCAATCCATTCTAAACACCTTTCTGGAGATACCAAAATTCAAAATGCTCACCCTCCAGCAACTACTAATTATGCAGTCCAAGGATGCTTGGTTAGCCACCCTGGACCTAAAAGATGCCTACCTACACATCCCAATCAGGGAATCATGCAGGAAATATCTGTTTCAGGGCAGGATTACTGCACTTTCAGTTCTCTTCACTTCCCTTTGGCTTATCCACTGCTCCCAGAGTTTTCACAAAATGTCTGGCTCCCCTCCATTGCTTTTTGCAGGCAAAGAAATATTCAAATTTACCCATGCTTAGATGACTGCCTAATTCAGGCAGACAGGAAAAGCTGCTCAAGCACCTGGCCTTTGTAAAGGACCTACTGATCCCCCTAGGGTATACTATCAATGAAAAGAAATCCAAACTAGTACCCACCCAAAAAATTCCTGGAAGCAAGCCTGGACACACCATCCCAGATGGCATTTCTTACACCAGAAAAGCAAATCTATCTGACAGTTTGTTTCTCTCAACTAGCCACCCAGACCCCAGTTATCCACAGGGAAAATCCTGCAAGCCCTGGGGTTCATGGCTTCTTGCATTCTACTCTTTCCATATGCCAGACTGCATATGAGAAAACTACAATGGTACCTAAAAAGCCGTTGGTGTCAACACTCTCAAGACCTGGAAACTCTTATACTAATGATATATTATTTAAGGAAAGTTTTCCTTTGGTGGGCAGCAGCATGCTACCTCAAAAAGGGACTATCCTTCTCATAACCCCACGCCACCCAGACCCTCACCACAGATGTATCAGACTATGCCTGGTGTGCACACCTGGATGGCAGGTGCACACAGGGCCATTGGAGCCCACATCAAATACATCTGCACATCAACCAAAACAAGATGTTAGCTGTCCAGCATGCACTGACAGCTTTCAGACCCTTCTGCTCCCCGGCGGCTCTAGTGATCATAACAGACACCACTGTGATGTGGTACATCCACAAGCAGGGAGGGACACACTCATACCCTCTGTGCAGGCTTGCCATGACCCTTTAGCACATGGCCTCAGCCATGCAACTACACCTGTTAGCAGAATTCCTGTAAGTCTCTCTAAACTCTCTGGCAGACAACTTAAGCAGAAATCTTCTGGACCCACACGAGTGGCAGCTAGACAAAAGAACCTTTACCTTGTAACTCAGAAATGGGGCTCCCCGAAGGTCAACCTCTTTGCTTCCCGCTCCAACCATCAACTCAGCAAGTTCTGCACCAGGGAGCCTCACTGCAAGGCCTGGAAAGTGGATGCTCTATCCTTCCAGTGGGCCAACCTCTCAGTCTTTGCATTTCCCCCACTACTGCTCATTACAAGGGTACTGCTCAAAATAAGGGAGGAAAAACCAAGGACAGTCCTGATTGCCCCAGGCTGGCCATGCCAGCACTGGTACCCACTGCTGCGCAGCCTGTCACCTCTGCCACTATGGCATCTCCCTTAGATCCCAGCACTCCTGACCCAGAGGGAAGGAGTATTCATGCATCCCCAATTGCAGACCCTCAATCTGGCAGCCTGACTTATTCCCTGACCACTGCGCAAGCAGCCAATCTCAGCAAACAGGTTCTAGATGTTATACTTGAAGCCAGATGCCCTAGCACTAGAAAGTCTTATGCTGACAAATGGAAAAGGTTTTGCACCTGGATCCAGGCTAAGGGAGCTGGGATGCCACAGCCCTCCCTACCTCTCATTCTGGATTACCTTGCTGACCTATATACAGGGGGTCTATCCTTCTATTAAAATTCATGCCTCTGCTATCACTGCTAATTTCAGCACAGAGCCACCTCTTTTCTTAGACCCTCTCATCACACAGTTCCTAAGAGGGGCTAACAACTTGAGGCCACCCAGAAGAGCACCTACTCCAGCTTGGAACCTAAACTTTATGTTGGAAAAGCCCACCCTGCCCCCCTTTGAACCAGCAGCTTCAGCAGAGTTAGTTTCTCTCATGGAAGACAGCCTTGCTTCTGGTCATCACTTTAGCAAGAAGAATATCCGAGCTACAAGCACTAATGACTGTAGAGCCCTTCATCATTTTCCATGCTGAAAGGGTCTCCCTCAGGACTTAACCCATCCTTCATGCCAAAAGTGGCATCTGTGTGGCTCTCAACCAATCCTTTCATTTGCCCACCTTTTGCCCTAACTCACAAAACAAGGGGGGAAGGATACTGCACTGTCTAGATGTGCACAGACAGCTCAGATTCTGTCTAGACAATACTAAATCATTTAGAAAGACTGATCAATTGTTAGTCTGCTTTGCTGCTGGAGCAGAGGGCAAAGCCATATCCAAACAAACCATTTCCAAATGGATAGCACACTGCATCAATTTCTGCTACAAGCAACATGGGAAACCTCCCCCTAAGGGAGTCTGGACACATTCTACCAGAGCAACCTCCACCTCTGCAGCTTTCCTCAGAGGGGTCCCCACCAGGGACATCCTGGAGGCTGCAACATGGACATCAGTGCATACCTTCAATAAGCATTACCACCTGCCTATCTTCTCCAAATCCAGGGCAGGCTTTTCCACCACAGTCTTGCAGGTCATCCTAGCCAATCCCATCTTCTTGACTGCCGCCATCCTTTTCTTCCATTTTGAGAATCAACCCAAATGTGATGACTGCAACAGTGAAACATGAAGAACATAGTACAGTTGTGTACACGTACCATAAATGTAATTGTTCGAGTGTATTCACTGTTGCAGTCCTGGTTTTCCTCCTTCCATCTCCCTTGTCTCTCTCTTTACAAGGAGCTTTTGATATTTACTTTCTACTGGTGGTGTTCTACCATATTCTAGCTCCCTCTTGGGGGCTCCTGACAGGCCAAGAAAAAATGTAATGGCATCAGCTGCCTTATTTTATACTACTGACGACCTGCCGTCAGTCCTAGAGCGATGGGAACTGACACAGAAATACTAAGCCTCTGGTATTCGGGCCGACTGAGGGCTACCCTGGCAGGGATAACCCAAATGTGATGACTGCAACAGTGAATGCACTCAAACAGCTGTACTTTTGTTTCCTTCCAGGAAGCCAAGTTTGGTAATCTAGTTTTCTAAATCCATCTCATTTTATTACTGTCATTATGGTAAGTCCTTACCCTCTCCTGTTAAGGCCCATTGCACTACAGTGGTCTCTTCCTCTGCGTCTTTTTACAAAGGAATTGATTGCAGAGCTACTTTTAGAGGCAGCCCCTTGGTGGTCTGTGCATACTTCCACAAAACACTACAGGTTTCATGCTTTCTGTAGATATAGAAGTTCTTTTGCTTGGTCTGTGCTATCTGGATTGACAGACAGCTCCCAAGTTTTTGGCCCTTCCACCCTTTCTAACTGATGAGCTTGGGAGTCACCCATCGCTATTAGATATTGCAACAATGATCTAAGCATTGACATAGTACAGTTGTTTAAGAACTTACCATAACAGTAGATGTCCTACTGATCACTCTTGCAGTATTACTTCTCACCATCCTTCCCCATTCTAATGTTTATCTTGTTGGTTCTTGTAGACCAAGGGAAGACCATTTCTATGATCCCCTCCTCTTAGCTGACCATATTTTATTTCTTGCATCTTTTCTTCAGGTGCTTCCAGGTCTCCTAGCTCAAATAGTCTGAGGATCTTACCCTCATACTACTGCTTACGTGTATTAAGGCCACTAGGTTAGGCCATGCATCAGACATATGAAGGGTTGATGGCAAGCAGCAACATGCATCATGTGCCACTTCTAAACAAGGTCTCGTGGACTGTCATTAAAGAGACATGAGTTAAAAAATCAGTTCTTATGTGCAGAAAAACACTCATTACTAGATCTAGCTTGAAATGGGATAACTAACATAATGTGTATATAAGCTTACTAACATAAAACCCTTAATAGTTTCTGTTAAAAATGCTCTGAATTAAGTATAAAAAGTTGGTTAACTAGTTGGTCTGTTATCTGAAGAAGGGGAGGCACTGACCTCGCTGAAAGCGCTAATAAAATTGTGAATTTTTTTATATTACTTGGACCTTGCTCAGTATTTCACCTGCTCACATTTGTTTTTCATTGGTTTGCTTTGTTTGTTTTAAGTCTTTACAAGACAGTAGGTCAACTTATAGTGGATGACATCAGCAGGCCATGTCAAAGCGAAGGTTTTGAAAGGCATTCATGAAGTGGATGTGTAGGCATGTGCAAGTATCAAAATACTGTAATACATGGCATTGGAGCAGTAAGTCTAGGATACACAATTCTGCTTTTCTGTCTGGACACACATATGCCCTTTTGACTGCAGTGAGAACAGAACTGCTATGAGAACAGAACTGCTACCCATGTAAGTATACAGATGACATAATTCAGTACATTATGCAAGCACCACAGCACAAGTCGGAATTGCAGGTCAACTTATAGTGGATGACATCAGCAGGCCATGTTGGATGGCCTGCATGCAATGGATGTGTAGGCATGTGCAAGTATCAAAATATTGTCAATCCATGGCTTTGGAGCAGTAACTATAGTATACACAATTCTCTTCTGTCAACACACACACACACACACACACACACACACACTTGACTGCAGCAAGAACCGAACCCCTGCCTAATTACACAGACTACAGAACTCAGTACTTTATGCAAGTGCCATGATATTAGTCTGGCTTGTACAAGGCTGCAAGAAAACCTATAGTGAATGACATCAGTAGGCCATGTTGGAGAGAATATGTTGGGAGACCTGCATAGGTTTATAGGGGATTACTAGCCTAATGGTCCTACAGCATTTACAAGCCTGCCTATGTAAAAACACAAGTACCATTATTGAGCATAGTTAAATGATGGTTGTTACCGGAGCAATTTTGTGAGCAGCACCAACTGGCCCTGTCCATGAGGGACATGAATGCCACCCCAGGGATGAATTTACAATCAACCATCCAGTTGTCAAGGTTGTGATTGAATAGCTTCATTGAGGAGCACTGCTTCACATGCAGTGGGAGCCTATTACAGAGGAGTGTCAATCGCTAGGAGATGTAGCTGTGTCACCCCAGCAAGTTCTGTTTGTATCACAGTGTAGGTTGAGATCCTTGGAGCAAGTTATTCTTGTCTCATTTGATTTGCAGATGTCTAGCATTTCTTGTAGTGCAAGGTCTGTGATTGCTGTGTAGGCCAGGCATAGGTCACCTCTCAACAGCCTGCATGATACTGAGTACAGTGACCGGTCTATTCTTTGCATGTATGACCTGTTTTGGAGGCCTTGGATTCTTCTAGTCACAAACCTCTCTGTTTTTGTCCAGTTGCTGCAGGTGTCTGGTGAGGTACAGCCAGAAGAGAGCATTGTACTCAGTGGTCTGATAATGGGAGAGTAGAGCAGAGCTATGACCTCCCCGATGTTGGATGTGATGGCCTTATTTATGAGATGCACAACGTAGAATGTGTGTTCCACCACTGGACACACAGTGATTGAAGTGTAGATTGCCATCAACGTGTTCCCACATCTCACAACACTGTGTTTGAGCTTAGAGGAGTGCTATGTATATCATAATTAGCAGGGG
This sequence comes from Protopterus annectens, assembly GCF_019279795.1. NCBI lineage: Eukaryota > Metazoa > Chordata > Ceratodontiformes > Protopteridae > Protopterus > Protopterus annectens. Next base: position 754,755,945 of record NC_056751.1, read on the forward strand.
TACTTCATTGCCAAAGGAGACAATGAGGCATTGTTTGCTTTAAGGTTTAGTCCATGAGTTTGGCACCAATCATTTGTCTGTCAGCCCCTTCTGTAATATGTTACCATCATATTGCACCCAGTTAACAGTCATCTACAGACTTGGTAAACTATAGGCCATCTACCTTTGCCTGGCCTTCAGAGAAATTGTTTCCAAAGAGTTGAGGGCCCAGTACAGATCTCTTGTGGTATTCTACTGGTAAGTGTTCTAGTGGTGGAGATGCAGTCCCCAACATTGACAGTTTGTGTTCTGTCAGTGAGCCAGTTAGCTATCCATCTAGTCATGTATGAGTTAATTCCCAGATGGGATATTTTCTCTATCTTACATGAATTGGGGACATGTCAAAGGACAAGGATAACTCATCATAGACAGTATGTCTTTTTTTTATCCCTCATCCAGGTCTTTGGGGTCAGTATCAAAGAAATCCACTAGGTTTAATAAGCAAGATCTACCCTTGACAGAACCAACATGGGCAGAGTCAAGTGTGTTGAAGGTCACTTATGTCCCTGTGGATAAGGTCCATTCTGATTCCTTCTCTAACCTTGCAGATAGGGCTTTTGGCTTATGGGTAAATAGTTCTAGTCCTGCATGTTACCAGATCAATGTGCATTGCATATCACCTAACACTCAATATTAATGTCTATAGTGTAGATGATATACATGTGAAAAAAGTACTGAGACACCAAAGTTTCTTTGCTGGGGGGAGGCAACACATGGCTGCATTGTAAATATGTCACATATTAGGGCCTTCAGTTTGTTTCCACATGTTCATTTCCTGTCTATGACTTGAAATTACAGTACAAAGCAATAATACATAATATTTATTTTTCCATAGCCTGGTAAGCAGCAGATTAGTGCAACATTTGGCAAAGTGTTCGCACATGCAAGATACACATTTCCAGTGCTATTTATGTTTATATCTAAGCAGTGTGCAAACATGAGCCGCATTGCTAAAGTCTGAGAGTTAGTATTCAGTGCATAAAACACACCTGCTGCTTAACTGACTCTGTGGCAGCAGGTGTAAATGCATTGACACATTTCATTTTGAGCCCAGATGTTACTTGGATCAAATCCAGGTGAGTCTAATACTTTCAAATATTTTTAAATAAACAATGCAATGGCATGCATTCTTTTATAGTACATGTGTTTCTGTGTGGTGGCATAGTGCAATGAGTTTAAGCGGCTTTGTGAGGTGATAACCGCAGCATTTTGCCACAACCCACCATTGCTGTACATTGGTGTGCGACGTGCACCTCCATGCAAACATGGAGCCCTTGGTGTGAAATGTGCACCTCCACGCAAACATGGAGCCCTAAAACTAAAGGGATCCATTATTTTTTCTGCTACTTGTGTGTGATTCTATTTTTTGACCATATTAAAGTGGTGAAAACGGGGTAGATAGGAAAGTGGTGAAATGGGGAGCAAGCAGGGGGAAGAACAAAGGGGAAAGCAGAAGAGGAATGTGCCGGAGGGAGGTAGGAAAGGGCCATAGCTATCCATTTGTTTGACATTGTAAACTGAAAATATGAGCAGAATACTAGCTGTGTCACTCCCACAAAGAGAGGTGAATGCAATCATGTTGTATAGCTACAGTTGGTGTCAAGAAGACGTGTGTGAAATGGAGAGCTATGTATAGGATGATTTTGTGTGTGTCTGATGAAGTTAACACTTGTTTAACAAAAGCGCTCACATTTTGTTTTTCTTGTGGATTTTTATCATTAAATACACCTTTGATTTATCATCACCTGAGTGATTTGTGCCTGTGAAACACTGTCTGTCAGCATTTTATTTAATTGATTTTGTGTGTGTGTGTCAGGTGCCCATTTATTTTTTATTTCAGAGAGAGAGGAATGTTGGGGAAGAGATATAGGTATGTCTGGGTCAGGTTAAGTTTGATAGGTGAGGAAGCAAATTGCAGACAAGACAGGATGAGAGACAGGGACTGTGATGGACACACAAGGTTTGGGAGGGACCATGATTGGGCTGAAGGAGGGGACAACCCAGGCCCATGATGGTCAAGCTTGGAGACCATGAGAATCGTGCCCTCACCCATTGGACTGTCATCTTGCTCCAGTGGTGGCTGGAGTGCATGATGTCTCCTTCTCTGGAACTTGAGGGAGAGCAGCCTCTCCATCCGGCATAGGTGTACACCAAAGGTGCAGTGCACCATCCTACACACCATCCCTGGCAGCTTGGTGTTACCACTGGACCAGCCTCTGGGGCAAGGCTACCTAATGGTACAGGTAGTGCAGGGGCAGCAGAGGCAGTGCTGCCAGGTTGATTCCCAGATGTGATGGGCATCAGTGCTGGAGCCTTACTATGGTGTTGAGCATTTAGTGATGTGGTACACATGGATTACATGGACACATTTTGGCAACACATAATAAAAATAAAAAAATAAAATAAAAAAAAATGAAAAATAATAAAATAAAGACAGATAAGGGTTGGGTGAGAGAGAAAAAGTAGTTAAAATTAGTACCATAATATGTGACATACAGTGCATTACAACAATTCTGCAACTCTTTTATCTTAAGTTTTACATTTAAGTATACCTCCTAACAGATGCACACTATACCACAGACTGCTGCAAGTAATCCTTGAAATGTGCATACATATTGCACATATGCATGTTTCGATTATACAGATTACAGTTTACAGCAGGATATTTGTCACTGATACAGAGTTTTTAATTTAATGGAAATATTATTGAAGAAATAACAATATTGTATAGTTGTGAATTGTGGCAGTTGAACCGACAACTTCTAACTAAAATCTAATATTGGACTCTTACAATTGGCCTGTGCTGCATACTAATGCATGCATTCTTGCTTTTACAGTTAGGATAGGCATGCTCAATTTGATACAACTCTATAAAATACCAAAAAAGCTATTTTTAACTTTTAATGCTACAATAAAACTTCTCTGCTGCATACATGCCACTTGCTTCCCTCAGTCTCACCAATCGAGATTCATAAACCCAGACTGAACTCCTGATCCCTGGTAGCTGGGGAAAGAACAGAAAAGAGTAGAAGAGTATTATGCATACCAAGCTTTCCTATATTAAGCTTTCTAAGTCTTACAATTACTCTTTTTACTTGAGGCTAACACAGCTGTGGGATGTCCGCAGTCCTAAATTCCTCCAACAAATGGTTGAGAATATTCCTTTTTCTCTTCTGTTGGTCATTAAAATGATGCCTACACTGCTCTCTCATGCATGGGATACCAGTGGCATTGGATATAGAATGGGCTAAACTATTCCATGCCTCAGACTTGTACTGGGAGTCAGAATAGTCCCCCTGCAGAAGCCTTTGGCTGTGGTGCTTTAGCAGCTGTCCAATAAATATCTTGGACTCCTGGACACTCCACCTCTGTGCCCTAAATCTAGCAACTTCCCCACTAGCACCAGCCATGTATTCCAGCAAACCTAGAGCAATGGAGAGTGATACTTTCCCATAACTTCCAGTTATTCCATTGACTGGGTGTGCACACACCCAAGCAACATGTTTGCAAGACAGTAAGCAGAAAGCAGCAGTGGTAAGTGGTGAGGAATTAAATAATTGCAATTGGGAGGTTAATCTGACACTTGGCCTTAGTTTGAGGGGTGTCTACTAATGTCAACTGGAAATATATATATTGGAAATTGGAGAGTAACTGTTAGGTGAATTAGGTTTGCAAACATGCACTGACAGCATAAATTAATGACCTGACATGTTTGTTTTACCTTTATACACTGAGAAAATTGATTTTTACACTGTAGGATTCAAACCTAGGCATAAGGGTCAAAACATTTTCTTCCACAGCATTGATTTTCCATCTTTGCCACAGAAGTAGTCAGGAATCATACATAAATTCAGGTGACAGTTTGAGCTGTTACACATGTATGTTTGTGACCTGACAAGGTTATTGGATAGAGATCCAGTTGTGTATGAGACCAGATGGCTTAGTGGTTAAGGTCTTTTCCTCCAATGCACAAGGTACAAGGTTCGATCCTGACCTCCGACTAATGCCTATTTGGAGTTTGCATGTTCTCTCTGTGTCTCCATGGGGTTTCTCCCATGTTTGAAAAACATGCTGAGTGTTTCCATCTCAAACTCACCAATGAATGGAGCTGTGGGTAGCAGCACAGACTCTACATGGTGCCAAATGGGGGGAAGAGTTGTAAAAAGACCAACTGCTTTGGAATCTATTGTGGTGCGCAGTATCCTCAAGATAGGAGAACATGGACCACAAACTGCGCGTCGTGGCAGGGCTAGCCACTCGGTGTAAAATATGGCTCTAGGTGATCCGGTCATGTTGACTGTCACCAAAAAATGGGCATGGGTAGTTACCGGTGATAAGTGGGTTGAGGACCCGGCCTACTCTCTGACCCACGACAGGGACCCATGCTAATGGTGGGAGGGGTATATGTGCCCCTATTGGCCAGTGTGTGCCCGCCATAAAAAAAAGCCCAGCAGCCCTGGGTCAATAGGCTACTGGCTGGCCGGTGTCTAGTTGCCCAGCCTGGGTTACCTGGGATAGCTCTGTTGAGTGAAAGCTGGACATAAAACCAACCAACCTGCCAAACATGAACTAAGAATTGCTACGCTTAATGTAGGTTCACTGACAGGACGCAGCTTAGAAGTAGATGACATGATGATACAGAGGAGGCTGGACATCCTATATATCCAAGAGACGAGATGGAAGGGCAGTGCAACAAAGCCACTTGGCTTGGGATCCAGAATCTACTACTCAGGTGGTGGACAGGCTAGAAATGGTGTACGAATTGTGGTGAGACAGAGGCTTCAGAAGTCAGTGAGGGATATCATCAGAATTAATGACAGACTCATGGCAATCAGACTCCAGTGTAATGATAAGACAGTATTCATAATCTCAGCCTATGCCCCACAGCAGGGTTGTGATAGTGAGGAAAAGAGTGCATTCAGACAGCAGTTGCAGGACCTACTAGATAAAGCAGGACAACATGAATTGGTGTTGATAATGGGTGACTTAAATGCACATATTGGGACAGACAGAACAGGATATGAGGACTACCTGGGTCCACATGGGTGGAGCAATAGGAATAAAGAAGGAGAAGCCATTCTAGACTTTTGTCTGGCAAATGGTTTGATAGTAGCCAACACATGGTTCAGAAAGAGAGACGGTCACAAGATCACATACAAGAGTAGCCAACATGCAACTCAGGTAGACTTCCTCTGAGTAAGGAAAAGGCACTGGGGTAGAATCCATGATTGCAAAGTTATCCCCAGTGAAACAGTCGGTTCACAGCATAAACCAGTAGTTGCCACAATCAGCTGCAAGCAGTGGTTAGAGAAGGCTCTAAGGTCAACAGAGACCAGGCTGAAGACCTGGAAGTTGACTGGAGAGAAAGTACAGCAGTTCAAGGAATTACTCAGGGCTGTAGCACCCCAAGAAGAGGAGGAAATAGGTGGAGTTGAAGAGTGGCAGCGCCTAAAAACAGCATGTGTTAGGACTACAGAAAAGATATGTGGCCGAGCCAGGTATGGAAATAAGGTAAATAAGGAAAGCTGGTGGTGGAATGCAGAAGTGCAGGAAGTAATCGAAAGAAGGAGTGCAGGAAGAAGTGGGAGATTGAAAAGACTGACCAAGCTAGGAAGGACTACTGGTTGGCTAACAAAGAAACTAAGAAAGAAGTTGCAATAGCAAAGAATAGGGCATCAGAGGCGCTCTATCAGATTCTGGAAAGTGACTCAGTAAGGGGCACAAAGAAACTATACCAGGTTGCAAGGCAAAGACAGAAAGATAAAGAAGATAGTCAGACACCCTTCATAAGGGATGCCAGCAACAACCTGCTTACCAGCCCACAGGACATCAAAGGCAGATGGAAGGAGTATTTCCAGCAGCTTCTGAATGAAGAAAACCCCACAGAAGTGGTACTGCCCCAGAAACAGCCTACAATGAGAGTAGAAGAGGAGCCCAGCTTAGAAGAAGTAAGAGCAGCACTAAGGAAAATGAAGTCAGGGAAAGCAGCAGGCTCAGATGAGGTCACAGCAGATATGATAAAGATGCTAGGGGAGAAATGGCTCCTGAGGGTACTAATTGCAGTGTGGAGAGAAAGGCGTATTCGAGATGACTGGAGAATAAGCATACTCGTGTCAGTGTACAAGAACAAAGGGGACATCCACAACTGTGGACAGTACAGAGGTATCAAACTCCTACCACATTGCATGAAAGTTCTAGAGAGGGTGATTGATAAACGGATACACAGAATAGTAGAATGTAAGATGGGAGATGAACAGTTCGGATTCAGATCAGGATGCAGCACAATTGACCTGATGTTTGCATTGAGACAGATACTTGAGAAGAAAGTAGAGAAGAGGAGAGAGTCAAACTGGGCTTTCCTAGACTTGGAGAAAGCATATGACAAGGTCCCAAGAAAGCTGATCTGGGCAGTACTGCGGTGGTTTGAAGTCCCAGAAACATTGGTAGAATTAGTACAGGCTATGTACAAGGACCCAGTGACTCAAGTATGAACAGTGTTTGACCTCACTGAGGGTTTCCCAGTGGGAGTGGGTGTACACCAGGGTTCGGCTCTGAGCCCACTGCTGTTCATACTCAGCAAACAGGTTGGAGGGGTCAGATCAACAAAGCTGCTGTATGCAGACGATGTGGCAGTACAGGCAGACTCTGATCTAGAACTTCAGCAAAGGATAGGAGAATGGAATGCAAACCTGAAGGCACATGGGATGAAACTAAGCACAGATAAGACAGTGGTAATGGCAGCATATTGGGGAAATCAGAAGAAGCTGAGAATAGAGATAGATGGGAAGATAGTGGAACAGGTAAACAGCTTCAAGTATCTGGGAGGGGTGGTTGAGGAGAAGGTAGTCTGAATGAAGAAGTCAAAGCTAGAATCAGAGGGTCTGCAGCCAACTGGCATAGATATCATGTGTAGTATATGACAGAAGAATGCCAAAGAAGCTGAAACGTAAGGTGTACAAGACAGTGGTGCGACCAGTACTACTGTATGGTACAGAAACCTGGGCAGTAAAGGCAGAACAGTTGAAGAAGCTAGAGGTGATGGAAATGAAGTGCCTGAGAAAGGTGGTAGGATGCACACTGCGGGACAGGCGAAGAAATGACATAAGAGCAGAAGCCAAAGTAGCTCTAATTGCAGAAAAGATCAAAGAAAACAGATTACGATGGGTATGGGCACATGTGTAGAAAAGCAGAAGACAATTTGGTGAGGGAGATTTGGGACAGACAGGAAGAAGGTAAGAGGAAGTGAGGGCGTCCAGCAAAGAGGTGGATGGATTGTGTGAAAGAAGATCTGCAACAGTCAGGCATGAGTGTTGAAGAAGGCAGGATAGTGGCACTGAATCGAGAGAGTTGGCAACAGTTAATACAATACCCCGACCCCATGTAAATGGGAAAAAGGGGATGATGATGATGATGATCCAGTTGTGTATGTGTCTTAGGCAAATGTGAAGGCCATGCAAGTCTGGGTAGCAAACTTAGACTTGCAGAAATATAGTGCACTGTATACCCTCAGTCATACATCTGATAATGCAATAATAGTATCTCATCCCTCACATATAATTCATAGCTGCACTATCTAAAGCATTATAAGTGACAGTGAATATAATGGGAAGTAGAAAAACAATAAAAGTGTATGGAATATCCTGTATTAAAACCCAGGACCATGTGTATGGCATCCCTACACTTACACCTGCTGCCACAGGACTAGTTATATTACATTCCCTAATTTAGTAATCATTCTTAGGTTCTCTGTTAACCACCATGCAGTGCTACTTAGTGGGTTTGTGTTGTGCCCACTAGAATTAATTGAATGTATCCGGTTTCTGTTTTTGGCTGCCTGGCCGCTGTCGGCTTCCTGGATGGTCCAATTTGCACACTCGCACACTTTGCTCAAACAAAATAAGCACAGCCAAACCTGCCATTCATTTCCTCCATTCCTATGATTGTACTAAACACTACACTGTGCAAACATTGCCCACCCCCAAAAAAATTAAAATTGTGAATTGTCTGATGCTTGCTTACATTTCCAGCCTTACATCTAACACTTTGTAGGTCTAACCTGACACATCCACTGGATGTAAGGCAGCCTGCAGTGCTGTTGTGTTTTCCTTCTTCCCACCAGTAATCATTCACAGTTGCAATCCATAAAAAAAACAAACACTGAGGGAGTGTCTGCAGTATGTTTACATCTCCTACATGGAGGCAAGTATTTGTGATTCAGCCATTCTAATCTTTTCACACCTCATTGCCATCTTCACCATGCTAACAGCCCTTAATCTACACCATATAAAAAGGCAACTGTGTAGCTAGGCAAACTGATGGTGAGTAGACTTGTTTATGTGGAGAAGACTGAATGTATGCTATTACTATGGGATATATCTGCACAGAGGATTACTGAACTTCAGAAGGTATGCTTACATTTTGTCAGCTACATACTGCATGTGCTGGAAAGTAATTAAGAAAAATCTGAATCAAGGGCATTTACCCTTTTATCTGTATGCAGTAGTTAGAATTGTATTGATGCCATGGGCATATCTGTCAAGGCATTTCACAGGTAAACATGACTGCCAATACCTTAAAATGGAATGCTCTGTAGTAAATATATACAAAGGTTTTAGGAACAGTTCATGTGCTAGCACTTTTAGCATTTCAAAGATGGTTTATTAGTAAAATGTGTCATTTGTCTGTTCTTTTTGGGGGGAGCAGAGCCGTGTTTCTGTTACAGCACAAACAAGGACACGTTGCTATTGTTACTCTCCTTCTTTGCATCAGCCTGTTGTTGGGGGGGGGCAGAGCCGTGTTTCTGTTACGGCACAAACAAGGACACATTGCTAATGTTACTCTCCTTCTTTGCATCAGCCTGTTGTTGGGGGGGGGGGGGGCAGAGCCATGTTTCTGTTTTGGCACAAACAAGGACACGTTGCTATTGTTACTCTCCTTTTTTCCATCCAGCCTGTTGTTCATATTTCACATCTCTAGACTGTTTTATGTTTCTCCAGTCATACTGAGATGCTACCTTTTCTGTTTTATCTGGGAACAGTTATTTTATAGTTATGTGATACGTATGCGTATTATCCTTCTGTTGTCTTTTAGGACACCTAGAATTATGCCACAAAGGTGTGTCAGTCCTTGAAGACCACCCTTCACTGATGCTAAAAATCAAGTGATAGTGGATGCTTTTAGGCAACATGGATCCTTCCTGCTTGAAAGGGGATGGGGAGATATGGCATGCAGAATGCAAATTTGGCAGCAGATTGTGGATGAGGTGAATGCTGTGGGTGGCCACTGCAGGACATATGATCAGGTGCACAATAGAGCTACTGACATGATCACATCTGGATGGAGGAAAGCAGCTGCAGTGGGCCATGATCGGATGGGCACCAGGGGAGGACCTGCTATGGCGCCACCACTAACACCAAATGAAGAGTTCCTGTCTATTGTCAGGGATCCAGACAGCTACCAGGAAAGTGCAGAAAAGCATGTACTGGATGTTAGCGCAACAGTTTCAGGGGCAGCAAGCATGTCCCAGGACGGGCTTCCAGTTAGGCTTTGGTATCTCAACTGTTAAATACTGTTGTGTAGTAAAATAATTGAAATCAATACATTAGTTCCGTATCACAAGAATTTTGGGGGAGATTAAACATTGCTACATTTAACAATACATTCTGATTGATTAGCTTAGGTTGGAGTTGTCAGCCAAATTCTTGTTGAAAGTATAGTTAATGGACATATAAAGGGGTAATAGTATTACCTCCTGTGTTACTGTTAATTGTGATGATGTTGCTATTATCTTTTGCTTACCTTCTTCCAGGACCATCTGGCTTGCAGAGGAGAACCTTGTGATGATGTGAGGTATTGCCAGCTATGCCAGAAGTAGGGCAGTGGATGTGTAACATATGCCAGCACAGCTAGCTGGAACTTTGTAAATAATCATACGCCATTTGTATATCAAACTGATTTGTACAGATGCTTGTGTTGAAACATGTATTTTTAAAGCTGCTTATGTTACAAATGTACCAACAGTGTGCCCTGCTGGATAAAAAAAGGAATATGCATGTATATCAGACTGTACTATATTGTAACTTATTAAATGTATATGTTTTAAGAGAGGATACTGGAAGTGAAGAGGTTCATCTCTATCCACCTAAAGTTGAAAATAGTTTGAAATTAAATTACCTGGCTTAGGCCATAAAGATTGTATTATACAGTTCTCAATGCACCCAGAGACAAAAAATCTGTACTAGGAAGCTTTCCGTATTGTCTTTGAGGTGAACTAATTGCTACTCTGGAAGGGTGGAGGTTTAAAAATGTTTTGTGACTTCCAGAAGCTGCAACAGATCTGAATAAAACTCTGTGTGCATGTATTATTGACACATTGCTAAATCCTGGCAGTTTCTAGCAATGGGGGTAGCATGGGAACCAGAAGCCTGATGACCAGATGTATGTGATGTCATTCTGTAATCTAAGACAAAAATGATGTTTAATACTAGATGAGACTGAAGTTTCATTGTAGTCTGTTTTTGGAACCTGACAGAGAAGGACCCCTCACCTACCTCATCTTTCCTTGCTCTAGTAAGTAAGTGAACCAGGGAATAGTAATTCTTTAGATCAGTTGGGAAACATAATAGTGAGATTAGTTAAGTACTCTTTTTCTGTATCTGTGCGAATCTGTTCATCTGTGTTATTTTAATATTTCCTGTGAGTGAAGCTCTGGTGTTTACTGTAAATAGATATTTAATATTTTCATGATTTTTTCATTATTAAATATATTTAAACTTTTCATTGTGGCTGGTCTTTTAGAGAGTATTTTAATCTCTGAGAGTATTCTGGCCACTCCTGAAAGACTTGCTGTTGGTCAAATTACCATTTGTATTAATATTAATTTCACTCAGTATAATTGTGTGCCCTTCCAAGAGCTTTAGAATAGCTGGCATTTGAGTGTCTGGTGACTGCGTAACTACCCTATAGTCTGGTCAGATGAGGGCATAGCTAGTAAATCTGTGCCAGCCTTTCCTAGGTGTGTGTGTGTGTGTGTGTGTGTGTGTGTGTGTGTGTGTGTGTGTGTGTGTGAGAAAATCAAATCTCAGAGTGTGTGTGTCAGCTGTATGGAAAAGGGACAAGAAGCACTGGTTTCACAGAGAGGGTGCTAGAGAATTTGGTTTGGAGAATCAGCTGAGGTCTCAACTCGATAACTGTGCCAGTGGAGAGTTTTACTAGGGATCTGGACAGAGAGAAACCAGTCCTCATACTGAGTGTGTTCTCTGTGTGCTCTTAACAGAAATTGTGCTTGATGCAGAGAGCTGTATCTGGAAATATTGGGTGTATCCATTTTTGTTCCAAGTGAATGTCCCTCTCCAGTGTCAGTGGTGATGATGCAGACTCCTTGATTACTGGCCCAGAGTGCAAATGTCTCATATTTGTGAGCAGTGGTGTGGATATTTATTGAACTTCTGTAGTCTGTGGGCAGTTGTCACTGAAGGTGGGTGTACTCTCAAGCAGCCTCAAGGTCAGCATACAGAGTTTCATTTTCACAACAGTTTTTATTTATTTTTTGTTAGTTTAGTTTAGTCAGGGAAAGCAGGCAAAGATGTCAGCAGAGGATTATAGCAAGCTAACAAAGAACCAGTTGGCCAATGTGTGTGAAGCCAAGTGACTGGTGTATGCAAACTGGACTAGAGAGGAAATGATTTTAGCCTTAGTCACAACTCAGACCAGCAACTAACAGGATAACCAGTGTGGTGATGGGAATTTACAGCCCTCATAAAAGGGACAGTTCACTTTTCTTCAGAGGACTTAAACATCTGTCTGGAGTTAGAGACTTGAACTGGAGGCCAAACATTTGGAATTAGAATCAGCAGAGAGACTGTGGCATTTGGAGGACAAAGAAAATGAGAAGCAGCATCAGCACGAGGGGGAGGTGCTGACCCTTCCCCAGGGTCATGGAGGTAATGGGGATCCTTCCCCAGGGTCATGGAGGTAATGGCAACCCTTCACCAGGGTCGTGGAGGTAATGGGGACCCTTCCCCAGGGTCATGGAAGTAATGGGGAAGGGAATAACTGGACCTCCAAAGCAATAAAGGTCAGTAAATGTCTTCCACAGTTTACAGAGGGTGATGATTTTGATAGTTTTTTTTCATATATTTGAAAAAGTATGTAAACAGTATAATGTTGACCAAGGGTTCTGGGTACAGTTGGTTTTTTTTTCATATATTTGAAAAAGTATGTAAACAGTATAATGTTGACCAAGGGTTCTGGGTACAGTTCCTCACCCCCTTACTTCATGGTAAAGCTGTAAATACAGTTTCTAAATTCTAAACAGCTTTTCTAAACAGCTTTTTCAACCACTGAGCAATGGATGAAAAGAAACCACCTTGTATTAAATGCCTCTAAAACCAAACTAATGGTATTTACTCCCTCTAAAACTACCTCATTCAACTTTAACTCCTTCACTATCACTAGCCAAAACAATATACCTCTGGAACTGGTATCAGAGACCAAATTATTTGGGGTCCAAATTGACAACCAGCTTAAATTCCATTCCCACTTACAACTAAACATCAAAAAGACCCATCAAAAACTAGGCATGCTCTACTGACAAAACCACTACCTTACCCCTGCCACTAAAGTAACTCTCTCTACTTCCTTTCTTATCTCCTCCCTTCTCTATGGAACTCCTTTTCTCACTAACCTACAATCCTCTCTTAAATCTCAACGTTCCTCCTGCTACAACAAAATTGCCAAATTTGCTACCAGCCATAAGTCATCCTCCCATCACTGCCCTTCTCTCCAAAAACTAAAATGGCTAGAACTACCAAATCAACTCATCTATACACAACTAACTCTTGCACATAAGCTCATTTTTAACCCCACCCTCTGTCCTTCCCTCTCTTATACCTTTAAGATGTACCTTCCTGATCGAGTACTAAGGTCCATTAATCAAAATCTAATAGAAGTGCACAAACCATCCCGTCCACCAGGCAAAAATCCTCTATCTTATGGTTTAGCACGTCTCTGGAACTCCCCACCACCTTCCATTCGTACCACTTCTAACCATTACTCTTTTAAAAAATCTCTTCACTCACACCTAATATCCCAATGGGAATGCCCCTGCTCTCTCCCCACATAACAAATGATACCAAACTCCTGTTCCCTTCATTCTATGGAAAACAAACTCCTTTTTCACTTCATTCAATGCCTTAGATTCCTTCTTTCTCTCTTCTCTCTCGATCTTATTCTCATCTAAAACTTTCTCCTTCTATTCATCTCTCCATATACTTTTATTCCAGTACTTATATGTTAGTTGTAAATAATGCATCAGACTGTTGCTACTTATATGCGATTTATAAACAATGAATCAGACTGTAACTATGAACTGTATGTTCCTAAGAAGAAATGCCTCTCAGCTGTACAATGCAATGTTCCATTGCCAGTCAGTTTTAACTCCAACCTCATCACTAGTGTGTATTACTTGCAATGTTTGCTGTATTAATTGTAAATGTCTTGTTCAAAACTGCAACCCTTGTATAAATATAGGGCAGGATTCACGAAGGCTTGCACGGAGTGTAAGAGACGTGCAACACTCCATGCAAGCCTCGTGATCCAGGAACAGCCCTAAACTCCGTGTAAGAGACCAGCTAAAACGTCTCTTACACGGACTGGGCGTGGACATGCTAAATACCTCACTTGCAGCCGAAAGGTATGCAAATGAGGTATATTAGCGATCCACGAAGCAGAAACCAGTCCGTGTAAGAGACAGTTTAGCTGCAGAAATGTACTCAGTTGACAACTGAGTACGTTTCTGCAAATTCCACAACGGAGCCATGTCAGCTCCAAAAAAAGGGTGCATATGACTCAGGCAGCATGACAATGGCCAAATATGTGGCCATTGGCAATATAACCCGATGCCAAAATATTAAAAATATAATTTTTTTTTTCGGCGATCGCCGATGTTTAAACCCAGCGCAGCCACGCGCAAACGGGCTGCGCTGTATAACATCATAAAAAAGAAGGTTATAAACCCACAAATGTGGGTTTCATGCAATACATGGAATGACAATGCAGGGACCAGCAGATCAAAAACAACATGGCCACCGTGTAGTGGTTGCTAAGGGGGGAAGCTGAGTCTAAGACATGTAACTAAGCATTAGTAGGCAATCTCATGTAAATGAGGGTTAGGATACTGAATCTCACAGTCACATAGCAAATGAGCACAGTCTGAGTAGTGTAAGAGATACATAAGGGGGAGGAATAGAGTAGGAGATAGGTGACATCACAGGGGGGAATGGTAGAAAGAAATGCAGTTCACTGGAGGTCAGTGTAACATGACAGATGACAGACACAGATCATGGAAAGAGGTGTGCCACTAGATAAGTCATGGAAAGTCAAGAAATGGAAGGTGTACACTGTTACTTATACCAAAGTTTCTTGCTGGGCGTGCATGCGAAAGTGTGTGCGCCATGAAGCGCGAGTAGGGCAGTGTGCACGCGTGTAAGGCAGACTGAGCATGTGGGAGCGTGTTGGGAGATGTTTAACATTGTTTGCGCGGGTGTGCACGCTTGTAGGGCAGGCTGAGTATGTTGGAGGCTGTTGGCAGTCGTGTAACAGTGTTTGCGTGGGTGTACACGCGTTTTAACCCGAATAAGTAGATTCTGAACCGTTTAAGCACGTGTACGCGCGTGTAAGCCACTGTGAGAATGTTTCTGATGGTATGCACGTTGCTCCCCCCTGAGGAAACAGAGAGGAAAAAGGAAGCAACAGAATTAATTGGAAGCTACCAGGGATAACTGCTGAAGCTAGCAGGTGAAAACAATTAGAAGCAGGCAATTACACAGGCAGAATAGTAGCCCAGCCCAGCACTTAAAACTCTGCAAACAGTAGTGCAGGATGTTTCTCTTAAGAGACACTGCAAGACAGGAGTAAGCTAATAGAAGTGAAAACTGAAAAAGCTTCACTCAGAGCAGAAATGTTAGGGGCTGCCATAGCTGTCATAATGAGAAATAGGCGATTTGCTGAGGGTGGTGACAATGCAGATGGTGCCAGACAATCCACAGTGAGGAGACGGAGAAGAGTGTACAGGCCCAGGGTCACCTACCACGGGTTACATGAGCTGGAGATAGTAGAGCGCTATAGAGTGGACAGACAGCTCCTGCAGCAAATAGTTGAGCTGTGCAGGCCACGCCTCACACACAGAACCAACAGAGGGGAACCCATCCCAGTGGAAACCAAGGTATGTGTTGGCCTAAGAATACTAGCAACAGGTACCTTCCAGAGACCAACTGGCGATATGATGGGGATATCACAGGCATCAGCCTCCAGGGTACTGCACCAGTTCCTGGATGCCATGTCAGCACATGTTGGTGATCATGTATATTTCCCCAATGCCCGTGAGGTATTGGCCAGCAATATGCGTCTCTTCCAGCAAATAGTGGAATACCCTGAGGTAGTGGGTGCAATAGACTGCACGCACATACGCATCAAAGCACCAGCCGGTGAGCGGGGTAGGGCCTACATTAACCCCAGGGGCTTCCCCTCCATCAACTGCCAGGTCATGTGTGATGCCCAGGGCATAATAATGAATGTGTGTGCTGGCTGCCCTGGGAGTTACTACGATTCCCACATCTGGCATTTGACGCAGCTGTACCAGACATTTGCCAATGGGGACATCCCACACGGACACCTAGTGGGGGATGCAGGTTATGCACTGGAGCCGTGGCTGATGACACCCATCAGAAATGCGCACACACCTGAACAGGAATGCCATAATGAGGCACACGCACAAACACGTAATGTAATAGAGCATGTGTTTGGGCTGCTCAAGTCATGGTTCCGGTGTCTGGACACATCTGGTGGAGCCTTGCAGTACACACCAACTACATGTACCCAAATTGTCATGGTATGTGCTATGCTACATAATATGATCTTGCGAAAACAGCTGCAGCAGGACCAGCATAGGGCCGGGCCAAACAGCCCCCCACCATTGCCAAGGCCATCACAGGCAGAGCGTGACTCGGAGGAGGAACAACCTGAGCCTGCCCCAGTAGGCAGAAGGAGGCGTGCCCAGTATGCCCTGGCCTTGGCAAAGAGGCAATGCATAGCACATACACTGGCTCAGTAGGAACCCTGGGAATGATACCCCCCTCTGACTCACTCAAATAATAACATGGATGCCTAAAATGACATGACCTGCTCACAAACATGCACAGGGAAGTGTAATAGCAGCAGCCCTGCAGCACCACCTGAGGCATGAATGCCATGTGTTAAGTAATGTAACACCATGTACTATATGCACACATGAGCACCCTGACTAACATCCACCCTCACCAAGCATGAAGCCACAAAATGACGATGGGATGATCAAGTGCAATAACTGGCTGAAGTAATGCAGTTAGTGAAAGGGGAGCCAATGTGTTTCAGGCTGGGAAGACATGCGGAGCATGACATGATGCACCACCTGCTAGGGGTGGTGTGCACCTATCATGCCATGCCCCATGGATACTGGCAAAGGCTATCAGTACCCACAGCATGCCCTGAATAGATAAGTCTCAAAACACAAAACCACCTTCATAGGTTCTACAAGGGATAGGAACCTAGATGCAATGCTACCCAATGACAGATATCTAAACAGCAAGATGTGTGCAGTGAAAACGCACACAGTATGGAGAATGTAGATACCAGTCCTGTAATAGAGAACTGGGTCAAGGCTCACATCAGCACCATAACACTACCAGGTCACACCTCATACTGTGCTGTACAGCCGCAAAACATGTAACAACATACAAAAGGAGGGTGACTAGCAAGAAATGTCAAGGATAACCACACCCCCATGTTGGTACCACAACAAGAAGCAGCATGGATTAGCCATGGTCAAATACCAATGGCTAAAACCGCCTCCCAGTATATAGCCTGCTGCAGACTACTGTCCTAATACCAGGATCTGCACCTGGCCTATGTCGGAATACATGAATATATCAAGCCCCCCAAACCACATTATATTGCTTGACTGAAAATACCCAGACATACACCGGGAGCATTATACTAGCACCAACACAGTAGGAGAAAATTTCCCAGAATCCATAAACCAAAATGCCCAGGAACAATGTACCACTCCCACAAGAGGGTTAAGCATACTGGATGTGATAATCAGCAACATGTGTACTGGATGGCAAGATGAGAAGTGTACCCCTCACTGGTAAGACCAGACCATAGAGTAATCACACTGGATATACACATCCTGACCCCAGTCCCTGGCCAGAATACCACAGTGAAAAACATGTGTAAAGCATAGGTTGCAGCCCTCAAAACCGATGTTGAATCCACGAAAGGCCCTGTGCAAGTGCAGAATATGGGACACACCACAGAACATATTATACAGGCATTCCATGAACACAGCCAGGAATGCTTGGAGTATGCAATCACAAATAACAGCAACACACAATGCCATACACGCAGGCATCTGGCATGCTGGACTCCAGCCATTACCAAACCATGCAAGAGAATGAGGAAGTTACCACATGATAGAGCAAACATAAAAAGGGAAGTAATCACTGACCAGTAGTATGGCAATAACATATGTCCACACATACAATCCACTAAGTCCAGCCACAACAAGTAGAATTTGTGAAACCAGAGGCAATGTGACACCAGTCCCACGTACACAGACAACCACAACACCCCCCAATAAATACAAATATATGTGATAGATGCAATCATGTATCCAAACCAGAGGTTGAGCTCCACCAACTCAGTACTGTCAAAACTAGTCAGGAGGAGAAGGTAACCACATACACCACAAACCCAGTCCCACATAGACCTACCACAACTGTAAACCAAACACATAAACACAGACAAATATTCCCGGAGGCCTTAATTACAAACACACCACACCAACAGAAGCCTCCAAAGCAGATCACAAGCAACCACAACCTTCAAACATAGCACATGCAACGAATAGTACGCAAAGCTGGTGTGCCAAACAGTCACAGGCCAGAAGGAGAAACAACATGCCTGATACAGTCGTAATAGGTGTCTGTATAGGTAGACACACTGCTGTCCCACTCACCAGACTGAACAAGGGAAAGGGTAGAGTAAGCTGCCTGTAGGCTGCCACAAAATGCCACATAACACAAGTACGCAGGTCACCCCAAAGCAAGCAGAAATATGATGCACTCAATGTCCATGCTGGTGTGAATTACCTGAGATGTACCTCCCTGGTCAACATGAAAAGAAACATGGATGCTCGCTCTGAGTATGTACCCCAGGCCGGTATGACACTGGCTGTGTGCAGCATCCAACCCTCACCAAGAATGATGCCACAGTACAAACACAGAATGCTCATGTTTAACAGCTGGCACAGTTACAGCTGTCAGTCCAAGAGGGTCTAATGTCTGTCTGCTTGAGATGTCAAGCATGACAAGCCATGCTGCTGTTCCAGGGATGGCTTGCACCTGTTACCGTGTGCGTCTGGATACTGGATAAGGCCTTTGCCGCTTCCATAGAGCCGTATGTAGGCAAGGCCAAAAAGACTACCCACCACCCTAGAAAACATAAGTGGTAGGAAACATAAGGGTAAAGCTGACCAATGCCAGATGTGTAAACTGCAATATGCATGCCCCTGAGGCACTTCCCATTATGGAGAACATCGATGTCTGTGCAGTGACAGAAGCCTGCTGCAAGCCTAGTGATAGCACACCAGCACTACTAGGTTATACCACATATCATGTGTTATGGCCCCAACACCTGCACCAAAACATCAAAGGAGGGGGAGTATCCATATGCAGCACAGACACCCATATGGCCAAGTAAATGACAATGCACAAAGCAGCGGAGACCACCCATGTGCACCTAACTGTAGTCAAAACTGCTGTACAGTCTGTAGCATGCGACAGACCACACTCTCACACACAAGAACTCCACCCAGACATCCTGAAGACACTGGACAGTATGAATGTCCCACCAAATACCAGACAAGGTACACACAAATTATCACATAGGTGTCAAACCATTATGTATGCAAGGAGTAATCAGGGACCTAGGGACACAGGTCGACAGTAATCTGTCATGTGACACTCACAATGCCAATGTGGCTATGAAGATTGTCGATATTGGACACCGTATCATGAAAGGATTCACATCTACATCAACAGAGGTCACTGTGCTGCTGTACTGTTCCCTTATCAGACCCATAATCTAGTACAATGACTCATATGGGATGTACCGTACGTGACACCTGCAGCGGTTCAGAAGACCTCATAGTTACCCCACCAACAGGATAAAGGGTGTGAAATATATGTCATATGCTGCCTGGCTGTAGACACCCCAGCTGACTGCAGTCACAGACTGCCTACACAGAGGCATTGTATGTCTGTTGTACAAGGCCATGTCCAACACAGGAGTAATGGACATGCTCCACCACAGGAAATCAAAGCCATTGGAGCTGTGAGAGTCACAGATGTCAGCCTCAACACATAATGAAATAAGATGTGCTGGAGGGACAGATACATAACCCAGAGGCTCCCCACACCCAGAAACAGGATCCCAATCCATGGTAGGCAGAGCCCCTCACTGACACCCCTCAACAGGAATATTGCCAAGTGGATGGATGACCGTACATGTATACTGGGGTCCTCACTGTGTCACGGCCAGACAGAGGCACAGTCAAGAGCTTCATACATGGCCATAACAGAACATAGCACGGGGGCGACAAAGACACACACACTCTGGCTAGGCTTACTAATGGCCTAGGGTGTATAGCCTAGTATGAACCCATGAACCTATGAAGATACAAAATGTACAGGACACTAAGGATAATCACAAGGCTTACCCAACTGATGATAGGAACCATGTTGGGCATCCACAGATATGCTCCGAATCACACAGATATTACAAACAACATACCAAACACACACACATATTGCTAACATACAACCTGTCAGGTGCAGTGCAAACACCCCCCCCCAGAGTGCAAAATACCTATCCCAGCAGACTGATGGTCCCCTGACATTGCAGATGCTGAGGTAACAGCCATCATCTGCAAAGCAGAACACACAGCAGCAAAGGTATGTGATGGTGTCCTGTGCTGAGGCCAACATGGACTCCAAGAATAATGGAATGCCAAATCACACTACTGCCCGATGTCAGCCTTACCACAGGATATGTACCCAAAGAGCAGTGTACAACAACAGTGGTCCATCACAACAAAGGTGTTGCTTGAATGGATACTCCAAACTACCACCCCAGGATCCTGACAAGCTTGTTCTGCACATCTATGGAAAGGATCAGTATGTACCGCAGACAGAAGGCTATTGTGGACCTACTGGACCCTAAACAGTGTGGCTGTCGTAACTGCAGAACCTGCCCCTAAACATGTCTGACCCATTTGAAGCAGTCATTAAGGTCATTGATGAGGGCAATGTGGTCCACACAGTGTAGCTGGACCGTGCACATGCTTCTAGACAATACCGTACGAGTTCAGTATGGATATGTTCACCAGCTTAAATATACACCCCTATGTCAGTAGAGGGGTTGCAAACCAGACCAAGGACAGAACTGACATGGTCAGACATGCCGCATCCATGTCAGACTACAAAGCAGATATGAGTGGCATCCCACAAGGCCTGGTCTTGGCCCCCCCCCGTTCTGTATATATGTCCCATAGGTATAGGCCAACATGGAAGGACTGTGACTGAACATGTATGCAGAGGAGTACAAACAGCCCACCATATCCGACCCCCAGCTGACACAAGAAACCCACAAAAGGGCCACCTACAAACAGACAACTGTAGCCATAGCCATGTCAGCAAGCTAATTGCAGAACTGTGTATAGACAACCACCGTGGATATACAGTAAGTGCCCACAAATTACCACACAGGTGTTAACCCATGAGGTACCTAACATGTAATGTGAGACCTGGGTACAAAAGGTGATAGATATCCTGCACTGGACAAACATGTGGCTGTAGTGTTCGCAGAAACATATACTATATACCCACCCAAACATGAAGGTTGGCAGATGTAGATAA
Organism: Protopterus annectens; assembly: GCF_019279795.1. NCBI lineage: Eukaryota > Metazoa > Chordata > Ceratodontiformes > Protopteridae > Protopterus > Protopterus annectens. The sequence goes on from NC_056751.1 coordinate 754,776,998, forward strand.
GGGGAACTCACTGTGGCTCTGCAGTCATCCTCCATCAGCCACAAGTGACTACAATAGCCCCTGTGGGATATACCGCAGCAGACACCTCCATCAACTGTAAAGTCCACAACAGTACCCCACCAGGAGTAGCAAAGAGCATGAACAGATGCCATGTGTTACCTGAGTAAACAAACTGCAGCCCCACACACCACCATACTTCCCAGCTACAGGCAAGCTGTGCCTGATGTATGAAGCCATGTCCAACCTGGAATGAATGAACATGTTGCACCTTGTACAATCTGAATGGCAGTGAGCTATGCACATGAGAGACCTGAACCCCAGCACTGACATACATAGGACAAGCTGTACAGAATGATCCATAACACAGAAGGCACCCCCACTCTTCAGTAAACTCCTGGTACAGGTCATCCAGAGAGTCACATATCGACACCCCTCAAGAGGAATCCTGATGAGTGGATGGGAGATGGTAGGCTAACCCTGGGTATCACTGTTATGTCAGAGGTAGACAGAGGCACAGTATACTAACCATGACATATGTCATGGCAAACTCCAGTTACAATGTGTGTCGAAGGACAAACACACCCTGCGACTAGCATCAGAAATGGCCTAGGGAACATTGCTAGTGTTTGCCAATGTCCACCCATGTTGTGGAATACACTAGCAATGTTGGACAAGCCTGGTGTAGGTAGTCCATATCTGAACATAATGCAACATGGTCATATGTGCACAACTGGCCCCTACACAGTCTGTTGTGCTCACTATGAAGATGTCAAGCAGTCATAGGACTAAAGCCCAGGATACTGTCCACCACAGTGAAAGTACTGAACCAGTACACTATACGGTACTACAGTGTTAGGTCATTATGAAAGTATGTTGAGAACTGTCTGCAAAGTATCCCATGCAATCCCTGCAGGCACAGTATAATCCCTGTTGTGGCAGACACGAAGCAGTTGGCCAGTTAGTACACATGACACCCAACACACAACCATAAATGTGAGATATTGTTGAAGTTCACACACAGCCAAATATGTGGTGGACTTCAGAGTGCAACATATGGAAAGCTCACACTGGGCATGCTCGCACACTTTGATAAATGAGGCATATGTCAGACAACATGCTATGGAAAGGCTGAACTGGGCATGCTCACACACTTAGGCCATATCTCCGTTTAGCAGTTGGCCACACATATCTGGTAATTGTACGTGTCAGTCCAGGAAACAACCACAACACTGCAATCTGCCCAGTGCACACAGTAAATGACTACAGAGACATAAGTGATATAGTGGATCGCCGTCATATGCAAACATCTTCCACAGATACACAAGTTGGTCATAGGAACAGGGAATGCTATGGCAATAAAGACCTGCAAACAGTAGAACAGCGCAACAAATATTGTGCATCCGACAATTGAACATATGGGTGTAGAGGTCAATACTAGGCTTGTTGCCCTAGGGAATGACAGCTCAGCCAGAGTGTGCTTGGCATCTGCATCCCCAGGACAGTAGGCTACTGTGCCACTGTAAAGTAGGTCACAGAATGCAACATGTGAGGCTAGTGAGCTGTGCCTCTGTCAAGCAGGGGCACTGTGGAGGTCCCAGGGATTGAATGTGCTAAGCCACAGCCATGTTGTTGGTGTGTGCTGGGAGAGGGTTGCTGAGGATCTCTGACAGTAGGTGTCCGTCAATAACAGACTGAGGGGAGCCCTATCTGCATTCTCTGGACGATTCCACTGTCAACACTGTGTTGTAATGAGTATATGTGAATGAAGTGCCGTGCCGGAACTGTTCACAGATGTCCTCCCTCTGTGGGCTACAGCTCTGCAATGTATTAGGTCACTCTGTCTGTTGTACGGCTCATATATGGCTGGTGTACAGCTGATAGGTGTCTTGTTGTGGAGCAGTCATGGGTATATGTGGGATAGCATGACCAATGCAAACCGTACACATGCTCATAGAATGCAATTGTCAAGGATTATGCTGAGTGGCTAGTATAGTCCCCTAGCATGGGTCCTCTGAAGTCGACCACCCCAGTCTACACAAGTGTAGAGTCTGCTTGTGCTAAATATAGTTTGTGTGCAGTGACAACCTTGCCTGGGGGTGGAGATGGGATATGGATGTCCAGGGAAAGGTGGGTATGGTCAGATATCAACAATGGTGGTCTACCTCTGGTGTGGAACAGTGAGTACCCACGTTGCAGATGGACAGGTGCAATGTGTATTCCCCCATGTGGCTGTGGTGTGTGGTTCTGCCATAGCACATGGACAGGTGCAATGTGTATTCCCCCATGTGGCTGTGGTGTGTGGTTCTGCCATAGCACATGGACCCACAAATTGTAGTGGCTGTAGGGCAAAGTGGTAGAGGCCTGAGTAGTTCTCACACACAATATGCCTGTACCTGATGTTAACAACTGGAATGGTGTATGTGAACACCTGCATATCCTGGCACTGTTCCCAGGGAAGCTAAGTGTGTGTCCTGGATGTGGGTGTGGTGCGTGTTACAGGTCCTGTGGTCCCAAAGCATGGTATAGAACATAACCTGCCAGTGTGATGTGCATATCTGACCCTGACCTAGGTGGCTGCAAATGCATATATATGCTATCCCCCACCTGACAGGTAGTACTACATGTACATCCCTCTGTAGAAATAAAGATGTCAGCACCCTATAAATACTACAGGTGCAGAACAGATGCCCAGTAATTTGGATAGTGCGCTCTGCTAATGTGTCTCCCTCAAGTGTCATAATATAGTTAGGTAGGAGTTTGAATCCTGCAAATGCTCAGTGTGTGTGGGTGAGTGGGGTTTGTGTGTGTGAGAGGGAAATGTCCCTTTTGGCAACTGGGAAAACACACTACAGGATGCACATTCCCCTTTCTAAACACTGATGATGTCACCACCCTATAAGTACAGCAGGAGAAGGGAAACCTCCCAGTAATGCAAATAGTATGCTCTGCTAATGCGTCCATCTCCAGTGTCATAACATAGTTAGGTAGGGGTTTGAATCCTGTACATGCTCAGTGTGTGTGGAGGGGGTTAGTGTGTGTTCAAGACTGTTTGAAAGAAGTATCCCTTTTGCCAACTAGGAGAATACACTACAGGATGCACATTCCCCTTTCTAAACACTGATGATGTCAGCACCCTATAAGTGCAGCAGGAGAAGGGAATCCTCCCAGTAATGCGAATAGCGCGCTCTGCTAATGTGTCTGTCTCAAGTGTCATAACATAATTAGGTAGGGGTTTGAATCCTGTACATGCTCAGTGTATGTGGAGGGGGTTAATGTGTGTTCAAGACTGTATGAAAGAAGTGTCCCTTTTGCCAACTAGGACAACACACTACAGGATGCACATTCCCCTTTCTAAACACTGATGATGTCAGCACCCTATAAGTACAGCAGGAGAAGGGAAGCCTCCCAGTAATGTGAATAGCGCACTCTGCTAATGCGTCTGACTCGAGTGTTATAACATAGGTAGTGGTTTAAATCCTACAAATGGCAAGTGTGTGTGTTTGGATGAGGGGGGGGGTTAGTGTGTGTGCAATTTTGTGTGAGGGAAATGTCCCTTTTGGCAACTGGGAGAACACACTACAGGATGCACATTCCCCTTTCTAAACACTGATGATGTCAGCACCCTATATGTACAGCAGGAGAAGGGAAGCCTCCCAGTAATGCAAATAGTGCACTCTGCTAATGCGTCCGACTCGAGTGTCATAACATAGTTAGGTAGTGGTCTGAATCCTGCAAATGGCAAGTGTGTGTGTTTGGATGAGGGGGGTTAGTGTGTGTGCAATTTTGTGTGAGGGAACTGTGCCTTTTGGCAACTGGGAGAACACACAACAGGATGCACATTCCCCTTTCTAAACACAGATGATGTCAGCACCCTATAAGTACAGCAGGAGAAGGGAAGCATCCCAGTAATGCGAATAGCGCACTCCGCTAATGTGTCCGACTTGAGTGTCATAACATAGTTAGGTAGTGGTTTGAATCCTGCAAGTGTGTGTGTTTGGATGAGGGGGGTTAGAGTGTGTGCAATTTTGTGTGAGGGAAATGTACCTTTTGGCAACTGGGAGAACACACTACAGGATGCACATTCCCCTTTCTAAACACAGATGATGTCAGCACCCTATAAGTACAGCAGGAGAAGGGAAGCCTTCCAGTAATGTGAATAGCGCACTCTGCTAATGCGTCTGTCTCAAGTGCCAGAACATAGTTAGGTAGGGGTTTGAATCCTGCAAATGCTCAGTGTGTGTGGAGGGGGCTAGTGTGTGTGCAAGTCTGCATGAAGGAAATATCCCTTTTGGCAACTAGGAGAACACACGACAGGATGCACATTCCCCTTTCTAAACACTGATGATGTCAGCACCCTATAAGCACAGCAGGAGAAATAAAACCTCCCAGTAATTCGAATAACGCACTCTGCTAATGCGTCTCTCCCGAGTGTCATAATATAGTTAGGTAGGAGTTTGAAACCTGTAAATGGCATGTGTGTGTGTTTGGATGTGGGGACTCTGTGTGTGTGTGCAATTCTGTATGAAAAACATGTGCTTTTTTGAAATCGGGATCACACTACATGATGCACATTACCCTTAAAAAACAGTGATGATGACAACACCCTATACATACAGCTGGAGAAGAGTCATCTGCCAGTACTCAGAATAGCGCAACCTACTACAGCATCATTCTCAAGTGCCATAACATATTTAGGTAGGGGTTTGAAACCTGCAAGTGTGTGTGTGTTTGGATGTGGGGAGTTTGTGTGTGTGCATTTCTGTATGAAAAACATGTTAGTTTTGGCAATCAGGAGATCACACTACCTGATGCACATTACCCTTTCAAAATACTGATGATGTCAGCACCCGATAAGTACAGCCAGAGAAAAGGAGCTATCTAGTAATCCGAATAGTGCGCTTCACTAATGCGTCTCTTTCACGTGTCGTGACTTAGTTAGGTAGGGGTATGAATCCTGCAAATGGCAAGTGTGCGTGGGGGTAGTAGGGTGTGTGTAAATGCAAGTGTGAGAGAACAGATCCTTTTGGCAAATACTACAATACACCAGATGCTGCATATTCCCCCAGTAAACACAGGGGATGTCACCACACTATCAGCACAGCCAAACAGGGCTAGTTGGCTAGTAATGCCAATAGTGCGCTCTGCTACTGTGTCTATTACCATTGTCAGAGTACAGATAGGTATGTTTTGGTAACCCACAACTGCCACGTGTGGTTGTGTCACACATTATGACCTTGTGTGGGTCTTTGTACATAACAATGCATGCCATTGCCTAAACCAGCAATGGCATTGCACACATGATGTATGTGTGTGACACATACACATAGATACCTGTGACCTTCAGTAGTTACCATGTCTGACACATGCCTCGAGTGGATAAATGGTATTTGTAATGTATACAAATATGACTGTGTCTTACTGTGCAGGGTCCGCACGTGGTATGTGTCTATACAGTGTGGGTGTATATGTTAAAATACCTACAGCGGGGGATACACATCTGGTCTGGGCCATATAGTGTACATGTAGTCGATGTACAGGTGCTGCATGTTCCCACCTGTTGTGGTAGTGGTAACATGTCATTCCACTGCAATTCAGTGACCACATGCTGTGAACCCTTCAACTAGTGTGTTGTAGCTACAGTAATGCTCATGCACAATGTTTGGCTGGATGCAGTCCAGCCATATAAACACAGTTCTTGAGACTGTCATATTGCCAGTGTTGTTATGGAGGATAGGTGGTCTTCCTGTGTATGGGAGGGTTGTGTGTGCCAGGCTATGAACCAGATGGCAGTCCGACACACTGTTAGCTGCACATGATTAGGCCCTGATGCTTTGTGCTGTGCCAACAACCTGGAGGTGTGTGTATCTGTGGTGCCTTGGGATACCACCCCCCTGTCCATGTGTGTTACATGTGTAGGGGATGACAGGCATGGTATGGGGCATAACCTGTCAGTGATGGGTAACACCTGTGAGCCATGAATCAGGAATCTAGTACTGCACAGACATTGCAGTTCACTGTGCTGTGGACAGTGTCCGGTGCATGCATCTTGTGGTGTACACTGCTGTTGTTGTGTAGCAGCACTGTTAGTGTCCTAACCTGTGTGATACCCACGGAGGTGGCTATGTAAACCATGTCCTGCAGCATAAGGCAGTATGTGTGTATCAAGGAGCTTTGCCATTATACATCGGGCCATGGGTGTCACGTGCAAGATGACCCTTGCACATCATTGTGGCTTCCCTAGCATGTAAGCACACATTGACAGCCAGCGGATACCCTATGAATGACATTGGAGACTGAGCATAATGTAGACATACAACACCCTTCCCACATATAGTGGTAGCATACCTGGTGAGGGTATGTTGGCAACCAAGATCAGGCTCATACTGGCCTGTGCCACATGCTGAGAGATCCATTCTATGTTCCCTATCATGTAGTCCAGGGAGGTATGTCTCAGGTCAGCCATACTGGCATGGTCAATGAGTGAGTCATATGTGTCCATGCCTCTGACTGACCTGTATGCATGTGTTCTGTGGTGGACCATACTGCCCCTGAGGCATATCACTGTGACCTTCACCAGATACAGCCTGTTGAGCGGGACCCCAGTGCAGCACCCAAGACAGGTACCTGACACGTCTGTAGCAGGTGTGTTGTGTAGCCCTACAGGCTGTGAGTGTGTGGCACATGGGATGTGTGTGCCATGTGTGGCATGTGCTCTGTTCCGACGGAACATATGCCTGTGTGCCAGCTGCGGAGGTGTGTGATGCTCAGGCAGGATGCTATTCTGAGTCCCCACGTATGCCCCAGTGTGTTCAGCATGCTATCAGTGCGTGTCAATGTCTGACTTGTATTGTAGTCACTGTAATATATTTTATTTATTTATTTATTTATTTATCCTACATTTGTTGACCGGGATAGTCCGACTGGATGCATGTCCATTTCCAGCGGAGGACCGGGGAGAAAAGCTACAAGGGTAAGCAGATACAGCATTACATAATACCAGCATTACATATTACAAACAGATTATTTACAGAGATTACATAAGTAAGCAAGTTAAACATGTTCCACAAGTTAAAGTTAGTCCTGAGCACAAGTCAGGATTAAATTAAATTACACAGTAAACTGGTTAACAGATTTTACACATTCAAGTTAGCCAGGCTTGATACATTGACATAGCCAGTTAAGTGACAAATGTTGTTTGAGTCTAGTGTTAAATTGACCTAAGGTGGAAAGTAAAGCTGGAAGTGAGTTCCAGGATCTACTTACAGAGTTTGCAAAGAGAGAATCACTGGCTGTGTTATTAAATTTGCTAATCTGAATTAGTAGTTTGTTAGAGGATCGAAGCGGTCTAGGATTGTTATAGGGGGTGATAATATTTGAAGTGCAGGAGTATTGTCCGGATTATAGAGGATTTTATAGGCCATAATCAGTTGGTTATACTGTATTAGGCTGGGTAGTTCAAGCCAACCAAGCTGATTTAGATTGATGCAATGATGTGTCCTAATAGGCAGCCCAGTGGCAAACCTGGCAATGTGGTTGTAGCAAATTGAGTGTTTGTTAAGGACAGTCTTGTTCATATTCGAGAGTAGAGGGGATGCATACAGAAGTGTTGAAAGAAGGTGTGAGCGAGCTATGGCAATTTTAGCTGGAGGGGTTAGGAAGGCTTTTATTCTGTAAAGTGACCCTAGTTTTTTATTGATGGCTTTGATAATTTGGTTAACATGTAGGTCACATTTGAGATTATTGTCTATGATGACACCTAATTGTTTAGTAGATGGGTCAGGGGAGATTATTGTGCCATCATTTGATGTTATGGTAAAGGTGAAAGCGGTAGACCTATGTGTTGGTGAAATAACAGCAGTTTAGTTTTTTTGGGATTTAGGATCAGACGATGTTCAGAAATCCAGTTTTCTATTGTATTAAAGGTGGTCTGGGTAGCTGACCATAACTCTACTGGAGATGTGGCTGAGCAGATCAGAGTAGAGTCACCAGCATATTGGATACAGCTGACTTTTGGGATGACAGTATAAAGGTCGTTAATGAAGATGGAGAACAGCAAGGGCCCTAGTATAGAGCCTTGTGGTACTCTGAGGGTGTTAGGTAGAAGGTTAGAGAGTTTGTTCTGCCAGAGGCCAGCCTGCTGTCGACCATGCAGGTAGGATTGAAACCATTGGAAGGCTCCAGTATCTAGACAGAATGTTTGCAGGGTGTGGATTGCAAGTTGGTGATCAACCATATCGTATGCCTTGGAAAGATCCAAAAAGAGGGCTGAGGATATATAATTAGTGTTGCAAGTATGGTTTATGGTGTTAGTAAAGGCTAAGAGGCCTGAAGTAGTGCTGTGATGAGGACGGAAGCCATGCTGAGTGTCTGCCATAAGGCGATTTTGGATTAGGTGGTGCATGAATTGTCTATGAATAAAGTTTCCATAATCTTTGCAAGTAGAGAGAGTATAGCTATTGGCCTATAATTGGAGAATTCAGTAGAGCTGCCTCCTTTGTGAAGTGGGATTACATAGGATATTTTCCAGATGGTGGGAAATTTAGATTCTACCATGGTTTGTTTGATTAGTTTTGAGATGGGGTAAACAATAGCATCAGCTGATTTTTGTAGGTACTTGGCAGGGAGTTGATCAGCAGAAAGTGTAGTGGGTTTTACATTTTCAATCAAGGTACAGAGAAGTGAAGTGGTGACTGGTTGGCAGCTGAATGCAAGTAGGTTTCTAGGGGTGCTACTTTCAGGACCAGGGGAGCTAGGAGGTAGATGGCTAGCTAGGGCTTGAAATGTCTCAGTAAAGAATTGGTCAAAACTATCAGAAACATCTTCAGGGGTTTTATCAATAGTAGCAGCAGGGATTGGGGTTGAAGTTTGTCCAGGATGTAGTATATATGACATGCCACCTGACAGGGTATGGCATTACTGGATTCAGAGAGCTCAGTCTCCAGATTGGCTGTGTGGTGGCATCCCACACATGTGTTGTACATTCCTGGCCAAGGGTGATGGCTGACTGCATACATGTGGCAGCTGTGACATTGCCACATGACTCACATAAACCACAACTGGACCATAGAGGTGATTCACAGGTTACCTTTGCACATGCTACCCTAGTAGTGTGATTGCCATGGTGAGTACCAACACATAGGGCCAATGGGGAACAACATACTGAAGGTGTGTATGTGTGGGTGTACCACTACTGTTTCATAGCACTGGCATATATGACTGCACACGTGGGTAAATGCCAGGTAAGACATGTGCAATGTGTCACAGGCAACGCACATGCGTACAGGACAGACAGTGACGTTCTGTCATGTGTAAAGTTGACATACGTGACGCTATGCAGATGTCACTAGGAGTCTACAGAAGCACTGTAACTCTGCATTGCAGGTGTAAGCAGTGTTCCAGGGAACCCCAAGCGAACATGCATGCAAACAAAGCTACAGTAAGCAGGGCTGGAAGTAGTGCATTGTACAACAAAGAAGGGGTAACAATAACAGTAAGTAACAATGCAAATATGTAGGCACTATCAACATGTACCCAGGAATACACAGCGCAGATGCCCATGGTAGAACTGATATTATGTCATAGTTATTTGTGATTTGGATTACATTGGTACTGCACACATATCTACATGCGCAAACATCCACATTGCATAGTCGTTGTGGGCAACTTGTCACCATTACTGTACATGTCCACCATTGCATATCAGTACTTGCGTTAGCTTCCCCCCTGTGCTACCCATGTATGTGGCTATCTGTTGATAACCTTACCACCGGCATAAATTTCCTTAATTTTGGGAAAAAAACCCTTCAACAGTTTCCCGATGATTAAAACAGAAGGCACATGTCTTTTTAAAAAATGGCATGTGTGTGTTTTGGATGTGGGGACTTCTGTTGTGTTTTTTGCCCCAAAAAATTCCCCTGTTGAAAACTTTTGGGGGGCTTTTTTTGAAATAAAAAAGGGGGGTTTTTTTTTTTTTTTTTCACAAAACCTAAAAAAAATGTTTTTTTGGGCAAAATTTTTTTTTTTTTTTTTTTTTTTTTTTTTTTTTTTTATTTTTTTTTTTTTTTTTTTTTTTTTTTTTTTTTTTTTTTTTTTTTTTTTTTTTTTTTTTTTTTTTTTTTTTTTGTTTTTTTTTTTTTTTTTATTTTTTTTTTTTTTTTTTTTATTTTTTTTTTTTTTTTTGTTTTTTTTTTTTTTTTTTTTTATTTTTTTTGTTTTTTTTTTTCCTTTCAAAGTGTTGTTTGACAGCACTTTATTCTAACCTGGGGATCCCCAGTTGTAAACCATTCAGCATAAGGCATATTTTATAGGGTTTGAAACTCCAGGGTGTTGGTGATTGAATTTGTGGTTCCCCCTCTGTATTGAACCAGTATTGAATCAGGAGATACAAAATGAGAAAACAAACCCTTCCAAATAGTGGTAGAAACCTTGGGGGTACACCAAAAAGGGCTATCTGGCCTGTGCCAATGCGGTTTCATTTTCCTTAGTAGTAGGGGATGTCTCAGGCAATTGGTGGTAAAGTGAGAAGTCCTGCCTCTACACCATGCATTTTTCGGGGGGACCAACTCCCGGGGCAACACTGTGCCTTACCAATACGCCTGTTGGGGGACCCCATGCAGAAAGAAGGTATGACACCGGGCAGGTGTGTTGTGCAAGGCTGTGGGTGTACATATGTGTTGCCAGTGTGGCATGTGTTGTTCCAACATATCCTGTGCCCTGGGGGGTTGTGATGCTCAGGAATGTATTTGATCCCCATTCCCCCCGTGTTTACTGTTCAGTGCGTGTAATGTCTACTTGTATTGTATCACGAATAATTTTATTTATTTATTTATCATTTTTTACGGGTAGTCCACTGGATGCATGCCCTTTTCCAGCAGGCCCCAAAAACTCAAGGGTGAGTACAGATTACACCAGCATTACATTTTAAAACAGTTTTTGAGATTCAAAATGCAAGTTAAAATGTTCCGTTAAAGTTTTTGGGCCCAAAAGCAGGAAAATTTAAATTCCGAAACGGGTTAAACGCACTTTAATTAGCCGGTTGTCTTGACAACCAGTTGTGACTTTTGTTTGGTCTAGTGTTAAATTGACCAAGGTGGAAAAAAAGTGGAAGTGAGTTCCCAGGATCTATTTACAGATTTGAAAAGGGTCACTGGCTTTTTAAAATTTGCTAATCTGTTAGTGTTTGTTAGGGGACGGGTCTAATTGTTATAGGGGTGATAAATTTGAAGTAGGGTTTTGTGGTTATAAGGATTTTATAGGCCATTCATTTGGATACTGTATTGGCTTAGTTAAAAAACCAAGCGATTTAGATTGAGCAATATGTGCCTAAAACCCCAGTGGAAACCTGGAATGGACAAATTTAGGTTTTTGGGAAGTCTTGTTCATATTAGTAGAGGATGCTCAGGTGTTGGAAGGTTGGGAGCTATGGCAATTTTGCGGGATTAGGAAGGTTTTTTGAAAGTGCCCTAGTTTTTATTGGGGCTTTGATAATTTGGAACAGAGGTCACATTTGAGATTTTGTCTATGATGCCCCAATTTTTTAGTGATGGGTCAGGAATTTTGTGCCATCATTGTTTTAGGGTAAGGTGAAACGGTAGACCGTTTTGGTTCAGCAGTTTAGTTTTTGGGATTTGGGTCACTTTTAAAATATTTTTATTTATTAAAGGTGGTCGGGAGCTGCCATTCACGGAGAGTGGTAGCAGATCAGATAATCCCAATATTATACACGATTTTGGGATACATAAAAGGGTCGTTAAGAAGTGGAGAACAGAAAGGGTAATAACCTTTGGTACCGATTTAGGTAGAAGGTTGATTTGCTGCCAGAAAGGCTGTGTGACCATGCAGGTGGAGAAACCTTGGAAGGTCCAGATCTAACAAAAGTTTGCAGGGTGTGGATTAAATTGGGTATCAAATTGTAGTTGGGAAAGATAAAAAGGGGCTAGGATTATAATTATTTGAAGTAGGTTTTGGGTTATAAAGGTAAGGCCTAATAGTTGGTAACAAGCCTGGATTCGCCAAAGGGCGTTTTTGGATTGGGGGGCATAAATTGTCTTAAAAAAGCCATAATTTTTTTGCAAGTGAGAATAGTTTGGTTAAGGAGAATTCAGTAGAGTCCCTCCTTTGTGAAGGGGTTACATAGGAATTTTAGTGGGGGAAATTTAATTCTACCTGGTTTTTTTGTTTGTTTTGAATGGGTAAAAATAGCACTTTTTTGGGGTATTGGGCGGGGGTTGACACAAAAGTGTAGTGGGTTTATTTTCAATCAAGGTAAAGGTGAAGGGTGACTGGTTTGGGGTGAATCCTGTTTTGGGGGGATTTAGGACCGGGGACGGAGGTAGATCAGCTAGGGTTAAATGTCTGTATGGCAAAACTTCGAAAATCTTCAGGGGTTTACAATAGTACAGGGGGATTGGGGTTGAAGTTTGCCCAGGATGAGATATATGACTGACCTAAAGGGTTGGAAGGTTAGAGAGTGTCCCCAGAGGCTGGGGGTGGACCCAACCAGTGTTGACTTTTGGAAGGGGTAGGTACTGCAAATGTGGCAGTGTGAATTGCAATGATCACAAAAACCACCTGGAATAGAGGGTTAAGGTTATTTAATGTAAGTATGGTTATGGTGAGTAAAACCAAGGGCCAATGGGGAACAACATACTGAAGGTGGTGTGTTGTCCATATGTTTCATAGCATGGATATAGATCCCCTTTGGGTAAATGCCAGGTAAGACATGTGAATTGTCACAGGAAGTAATGGTCAAAGACAGTGATTTGTAGGTAAAGTTGACAAAAGGTGTATGAATTCATAAGTTACAAAAGATGAATTGCTTGCGGGTGAAGCAGTGTTCCAGGGGGCAACTCAAAAACAAAGCTAAGTAACAGGGCTGGAAGTAGTATTGTAAACAAAGAAGGGTAAAAAAACAGTAAGTCAATGAAATATGAGGCACTACAACATTCCCCGGAAATAAAGCCAGTCCCATGGTGTGATAATGTTTTTATTTGTGTTTTGGATTCATTGGACTCCCACATACTACATAAACACCACTTTGCATAGTCTTTGGGGGAAACACAATTATGCATGTCCACCACATATCACTACTTGGTTAGTTCCCCTGTCTACCCATTATGGGGCACTGTTAAACCTTACCACCGGCATGCAATTATGTGAGCTTTTCATTTGGTTGTACTAGGGGTGCAGATCAATTCAGGGCATTCATCAGTTTGCAGCAGGCATGCGGGGAAACAAAGTCATACAGCAATGTCTTTCCCAAAGTACTACAATACACTTCATGTAGTCACCCGTGCATAGAACTGTTTATGCCCCCAATATTTGGAGATTCAGGAGGGGGCACATTATCAATGCACATTGATTAGGATGCCTAGTCAGCCATGATCCCAAATTGCAGTTGTGTATTTGTTTTGGGTACCTACAGGGGGGGGCATTTGGGTGCATTTTTCGTTTTGGGTCGCCAGGGAACATTTTGCAGTGTGTATCCACAGTTCCACCTAGGGCTGCCATATACATTTGTGGCAGCCAGAACACCTGGCAGGATACAGATCAGTGTCTTGGGGGCATGGAACGGTACCTGTCCTGGCAGGGGTGTAGGCCCCAACCAGAAAAACCAAACGGGGTATGTCATAAATGGGATGTGTTGCGGGACACACCCCTTTTGGGGGCTGCCAACCAGTGCAAGGCCCGGGGGTTTCGATGCGCAAACCCACTTGCGGGGGCTGCTGCTCACATGTCAGCCTTTGTCACCCGTCCACTGCCAGCGGGGCTGGCTGGCCGGTTTCCAAAGCCCACCTTTCCCTGGCCATGGACAGGGTTGTGGAACTGCTGTTATCCCCCCAGTTGCATGCTCAGGAAATTACGGATAGCCCCCAAAGTCCATACTTTTGATGGTGTGCAATGTTAGCCCCCTGTGTCTGGTGTCCTTTCCCTTCCCGTGTTGGTGCAGTGTGGGTCGGGGAACTTTTTGCTGTGTGTAGGGCCCGACCTCAGGGGCCCCATATACTTTGTCAGCCAAATGCACCTGGGGTCTGTGTCTGTGGGCATGGACAGGTACCTGTCCGGGGTGCTACCAAGTACTGCCAGACGGGGTACTGTCATCAGAAGTATGTGTTGATGGACACATCCCTGTTCCCAGACCCCCTGTCTCCTGGGGGATGACAACAGACCCAGCATTCTGGGGCTGCTGCGGGCACATGGGGGGGGGCCGTGTTGCTGACTGCCAGCTGCTGCTTTGCCAACCCCGCGCATCCCCCTTTCCCCTGGCTCATGGACAGGTTTGGAACTGCAATATGCCCCACCTTGTCTTACATTGAAATTACGGAAAATCCTCAGTCCCATACTGTCTGTCAGGCTGCACTTTCCCCAGCCCCCCAGACCCTGTCTGGTGCCCTTTTCCCAAAGCACTGTGCCTGCACAGTCAAACATGATTGACAGACCTCTTTCATGCCAAACACACATCCCCCATGGAACCCGGGGAAACTGCTGTGTGGTACCATGGGGACCCTGCCCATGGCTGCGTGGGGCGCACCACAGGTCCCACATTAGGCATGCCCATGTATCCTGTCCATCACCTAGGGACAAGGGGACAAAGGATGTACTGCAGGATGACGGGCAAAGGGGTTGACACGTGTACTTCAATGCCCCAAAGGGGGACCTGCACACCTTCCTGTACCATTACAAAAATATCACATTCCCAGTCCCCGGGGAAAAATTGGTTCCTGCTGCACACAGAGCACACAGAACCTGTGGGAAAACAGGCACTTTACACACATGTTACCAGTGATGCATTTTGCAAAATGCACACATGGACCACAATGCACACATGGACACAGGCACACATGCACACAGGGCACACACAGGCACACATGCAAAACCACATGAAACCAGGGGACACATGCATGGACACATCAACATGCACACACAAAAGGGACACATGCACAGAAATGGTAATGCACACATGCAGGTAAATGCACAGGACACACAGGGCACCCGCAAAATGGACACAGGCAAAATAACACATGCACACGTGGACACAGGCACACATGCACACATGCACACATGGGCACGGGCATGCAAAATGCCCCGCACAGGTATACAAAAGGCACTAGGTTACACTACTGTTACAGCATTATCAGGACTATTATAGGTTTGTTAAACACATAAAGCATGGATGGCCTCCCTTTTGGGTAACCCGGGGGGACCTGCAGAAATGATGAGATTAATGTCAGTGGGAAAACGGGCCATTGATTCATATGATCAGTGCAGTAGTACACCAGTTGTTTCACCCCCGCTGATTTTAAAAAAAATTTCATACTATGATGACAGATACATAAAACCAATTTGCATAAAAACGTGTACAGAACAGTCAAGTGTACATATGGTTTTTGCACCCCCATGTCGTGCTGCGGGGGTCCAGCCTCCATCAGTGCGGTGTTGCTGTTCTGCTGGGGCTGGAGCCCCAGGGAGAGTTGGGAATGTGGGACCCCTCCTGTGGAACCCGTTTCCTGTGGAACTACCGCGTGGGTTTTTCCTGCTATTGTCCTTATATGCCTATTATGGCCAGTTTTTTCCCACGGAGGCTTCCACGTCGCCCTCCCCGATTCTGACGGGGGGGGATTCTTCCGCCCAGGTTGGGGATTCCCCCATCTTTCCCCGAGAACGGATTACCCAATTTGGAAAAACCAAAAAAGGGTATCAGGAAAAAGAAAATATCACACTCATAATGATTTTTGTGGAAAACACATCCCCAAATTTTATTTTTTGGGGGATACCGGACATCCAAACATTCAGCCAAACCGTCAACAAACCCGACATTTCCCCACAACTATGGCTCCCCAAACTGAAGGTCCAAACACAATATTGGGGTTTTCCGGTATTATTACCACCACAGGTGATTGGAAAGTTGGTGGGAAAAATATCCCCCCCCCAAAAAGACAGAGACACTTTGAAGTTTTGGGAAAACAACACTTTTTGGGGCTGAATGGTACCATGCAGCACATGGGGATGGAACCCAAACCCATCTACCCCCCAAAAGCACCAGGAAGCCCCTTCATGGAACGACAACGATATACAAAAAGGGGGTCCCGCCGGGGACCCCAAAAGGGGGTTTTAAAACAGGGGGACTCGGCGGCAACACTTGGGAAGGCACTTGGAATGCCACCCGGCCTCTCGGAGTACCTGGGGGGGAAAAAGGGCCCAAAACCCTTTGGTAACAACCTTCTTATTAACACATATGGCCCAAAGCCTCAGAAGTTGTGAAAACCCCTCTTCACAAAAACACAGTTTGGAAATCTTCAACAGGGGGTGAACCCCCCCCCCCCCACCCGGAAAAGATCACGTGGTAATCCCTTAAATTTACTGCCCTAGGGCCCCCCGCAACAAAAACGCATACTTACAGGTATCCCCGGAGTGGCTACCACCCCGGGCAAAAAGTAACCTGTAATTTTTCTTCAATTCAGGAATTTCCTGGACAGGGCATACACAAGTGGTCCCCCACATAAAGGGGGCCCCCCCCTACCCCGGGTCCCTTTGCATAACCCTGGTCTGCTGCTTGGTTATGCGATGGGTGAAGCAGTGTATGGGGCCTCCCTTTTCCCCCTTGCCCTTTTTAGGGCATTGTTTTGCCTGGTGTTTAAAAATACTAAACCTTGTAGGGAAAAAAAACAATGTCCAGGTATGGCCTCACATTGACGAATGTATGCATCCCCTTTGGGGGAAATGAAACCCCCTTCACTGGAATATATGATAAGTATGAAATTTAGGGTTCCTATGAAAACCTGCTTTTGCTTCCGTGTTTGTGGTGGTTATTAACTCTTCTGATTCCGCTGTTGTATCACATTAATCCAAATCCAGTGTGTATTTTTTTTTCCCCCCTTTTTTTTTTTTTTTAAATAATAATTATTCATTTATGTTATAAGGGGCTTTTTAGGGACTGCATGGTTTGTCCCTACCAATTGAACCAGATTTTAATTCTACAGCCCGTTGTGTACTATTCATTTCCTTATTTTACTCTATAAAAGGGGGTTAATAGGCTTTCCCCTTTAAGGGGGGGCCTGTGGTAGCTTGGGGCACTGTTTTGGTTAAATTGCTTTATGATTCAGGCTTTTTTAATTTAATTTCTACCTTCCGTTCCCCGGTTTGTGTTTGCCAAAACACCTTTTTAAATTAAAAAAAATTTTTTAAATGTAAAAATTCAAAAAATTTTTCTTAAGAAAATAAAACAAAAGTGGTGGTTTACAAATTTTTAAAGGGAAACCAATTTTTTTTAATTTAAAAAAGTTTGGGGAACCCATTTTTTCCCCTTTCTTCATCCCACATTCATTTTTATTTTTTTGACAATTTTTGAAAATCCTTAGGGTAGGCAACAATACTGTTTCGTTTTTTTTTTGTTTTAATGGGCAGGACCTGTTCAAAGGACTAAGGCCCTTTTGGGTAAAGGGTTTTTTTTAGTAAAGGATGGCGGTTGGGGCCCCGGGGAGTTAAAGTTAACAGGCACCGGACAGGTATTTTCTTTGGAAAAAAATGGGGGGCGGAAAAAGGGGAAAAAAGGGGGGGCCCAAAAAGGGAAACAGTGGGAAAAAACATTTGCAGGGGGATGTTAAGGGCCCCGTGTTTCTTTCCGAAAGCGGCAAGATGTTTTTTTGTGCAAAACCTTTACCCCGGGAAAAGGGTCAGGACAACAAAAAACTTTTTCACCAATTTAAATTTTAGTTTTTCCCGCATTTGGGAAGGGCCATTTGGGGGGTAAGTGGGACAGGGCCCTTTTTTTTTTTGGTGGATGGTTTTCAGGTGAAAACGGTAAATGGGGGGGAGGTTGGGGGGGAAACGCCCAAACCATGGGGGGGTGTATGACAGTTGGGGGTTAACAAATTACAAAATTTGGTACCCGAGCCCCTAGCCCAAACAACAAACGATATCCCCCCCCATGGCAGTTTCCACTGTTTTACCCAAAAAAACGGGCGGGGGGCAACAGGCATCCCGGGGTTTGATGTAACGGCGGGGGCCAAAAAAGATCCCAAAATTTGACCAAAAGCCACGTCGGGGGTATGGTTTCCCTCCCCCACTTTAAGGGGGGGGGATTGGGGGTTAATAACCCCCGGGGGGGGCCAACTGGGACATCCAGGTGCATCCCACTGGGTAAGGGGGGTTTCCCTGGGAACCCCTTCCCTGTATTATGTTTTGCAATTTATACATTTTTTTTTAACCATTCAAAATTTGTTGTCAGCTCATTATTTCCCATTCCAAAAAGTTTAACCATTGAAAGGTGATAAACACATTTTGAAAGCAATAACACCCAAAAAATTTGGGGGAATTGATGGCAACAACAGGTTTGGTGTTGGGGGATCTCAAAGGCATAAAAAAATTTGACCCCAGGAAAATTTTAGGGGGGTTTTAATTTTATTGCACATACCCTTTTCACTTTTTTTTTTATGGGGGGGGAAAAAAAAATTTAAACCCCCCAAAACCAAAAATTTCCTTTTTTTCCCCAAATTCCCCTCTGTTTTAATCAGTTTCCAAGATAATATTTCAACTTGGGGATAAATTTCTGCCCCTATACTTTTAGCTTCTCAATTTTCTATTTTTCAGTAACCCTTTAAATTTCATTAGTTAGACAAATTATTTTGGGTTTTCAGCAACAACTTTGATAGCAACTGAGACAAAATTCCAGTTTTGGGATAAAATTTCCAAAGACAAAACTTTTAAAAATTTGCTGTTTTTTTTATTTAAAATTTCTTCGTTTACTGAGTATACTTTTTCGGGGAACACGTATTGCTGGTTTTGCCTTTCCACACCTCACTTTTTTATTTTTTTTTTTAATGGATTCTTCTACTTTTTTTAATGTTTTTGTGTTTCCCCCTTTCCGGCTCCTTTGTCAGTTTTAGTTTTCCGGGGGTTTTTCACCATGTGTTTTTACTTCTCACATCTTTTACCTGTGCAGGTTTTGGATATTTTCACGGTCATTTTTTTTAGTTATGTCCACCTGTTTTGGTTGGCCAAAATTTTGAATAAACAAACTTTCGAAATTTTTCCCCTGCCACTTTTTTCAGGACTACCTCCTCTTTTTCTGTCATCTTTTTAATTTTTTTACAGTTTGGTGTGGATTCGCCTTGGGGAACCGCCCCCCTATCGATGGCCTTGGGGTTGAAACGGAACCTGCATGTAAAATTAAAAAATTATTAAAATTTTTTAATATATTTTTAAAAATTTAATTTCTCGTATGGGTTTGGGTTTGGGGTTGGATCCGGTTCAGGGCCTCTTTTTTTCAGGCCGCTGGTGGTGAGGGTAAGCCTTAACCCTTGGCATGGGGAGATATAGCCAACCGGCCCCCCGGGGCCCCAGTTATGTAAACCCGGGCCCCCTAGGGGGCCCCATTTTGGCAAGAACCATGTACCTACCCCAATCCCCCCCTGGCCCCTTTCCCCCTCCTTATTCTGTCTTCATTCTCAATTTTATGCTTTATTCCCCCTTTTAATTTTTTGTTTTTTGTAGGCCTTTTTTTTCCCCATAAATGTTGTTGCTCCAGTTTGTTTCACCAATTTACTATTATTGCTTTTGGTTTGCATTTAGTTTTTACCCTTCATGGTGTAAGTACCCGGGTTCAAACCGGGCCCCTACTTTTTATTTTTAATTTAAAATATTCTGTGTAAAAGTTTTTGGGTTTTAAAGTTTTTTGGTTTTTTTCTGGACTCCGGGGGGTTTTTGCCCTTTCTTCGGGGTTTTGCTCAGCTCGCAGGGGCCTAGTTCGCGTGTTAAAAAATTAGTGGGATCATTTTTCCCATTAAAATGCCCCCGGGCAGTGACTCACCCTTTAAAATGAGCTCGTATGGGAATCTCATTTTTTTTTTTTTCCTCCATTTCTTAATATAAAAGGGCTATTTAACTTTTCAAAAATTATTTTAGGTCAATTTTTTTAGGGGCTTTTTCGTTATTTTTCAAAAAAAAAAAAATTTTTTGGGGGCGAACCCGAATGTTTTAGAAATTTAATTTTCTTTGGTTTTTAAAGTTCAATGTTTTGACTGTAAGAGTGAGGGGAAAAATCCAAATTTAAAAATTTTAAAAATTAAAAAATTTGTGATGTTCAGTACATTTTAGTTTAGCTTGGGGCAGGTTTTTTGTGATTAATTTTGGCCAGGGTGTTTTTTTTGGGGAATTTCCCGGGGGGGCCCCCGGGGAGGACACGCCCCCGAACGGAGTGTTATTAGGGACAGTGCCCTGAAACAAGAGCACATCCCAAAAAGCCCCTGGAAAATTTTAATTTAAAGGGGTTGTGAATTCCCCTTTCATTTAAACCCAAGGGAGAATTTTTCCCGGTTTAAACCGGGGTCCCGGAAACCAACTCTTAAATTTTTTTTGTTTCTTTTTAAATTTGAAAATAAAAAACTTTAATGGTTTTTTGGGGTTCGAAAAAATTTTTTGAATTAAAGAAAAAGGGGGGGCTGGCAAAAAATTTTAAAATTTTTAAAAAATTTAATAATTTTAAAACAATTATATTTTAATATGAAATAAAAATTTTTTCAGAGAGGGAAAAAATTTAATTTTTCACAGGGAAAAGTTTAATTAAAAGGAAAGGGGGGTTAACAAGTCCCCAGAACAAAAAAATTTTCTGGAGGTCAATTTGTTTTTTTAAATTTATTGAGGGGTTTTTATTTTTTTAAAAATTTTTTTTTTTTGACCCCCTTTAAGCTGCAGCCCTGTTTGGGGTTTTTTGGTTTTTTAATTAAAAACAGCATTTTAAGGCTCCTGCCCATAACTTAAACTTGATAGATAAAGTTTCAATCATGAAATTTAAATGGACTATCCTGGTAAACCAACTGCAAATAAATAAATAAATAAATAAATTGTCTGATACAGATTGTTTAAATTATGATAAAGTAAAGAAATGTTTACTTGAATGGTTTAAGTTAACACCCGAGGCTTACAGAAAAAATGTTTTGTGAGCATAGGTGAAAGGCAGATGAAAGTGTGTGTGATTATATTGCTGAGCTAAACATTTATTTTCATAGGTGGATGAGTGGGTGTCAGGTCACCACTTTTGAAGGGCTGGCAGACCTTTTGGTGAGGAAACAAGCCCTTAGTACTTTGCCTGAGGATATGAGAATCCGTTTGGCAGACCAAGAGTGTAACTCTGCAGATGAGCTGGGGAAAAAGGGGGATCTCTACTTAGCAAGTAGGGTATCACTGCACAGGAAGGGGATACGCAGTGCTGCACATTAATATAAGGGAACCCATGGTGGGCAGCCTGAACCACCCCAACAGAGTCCACCAGTAACAGGGGAAGACACTAGTTCAGGTACATGGCCAGGATCAAGGGTTAAATGTTTTAAATTGGATGGTGCAGTGGTGCACTGTTCATTATCACCTCACAGCAAGAGGTTCTCTGGTTCAATTCTTGACTGTGGGGCCCTCTGTGCAAAGTCTGCATGTCCTCCCTGTGTTCATGTGGGTTTCCTCCGGGTGCTGTGGTTTCCTCCCATATTCCAAAGACGTGTCTGGAGCATTTCTCCCAAGGCCACCGCTGAAAATAGGCTCTGTCGTAGTTGGACTTTCCTGGTCAACAAAGTAAAGCTGCTTGAGTTAAAAATGTACCAACAGTGCATCCTGCTGGGCAGAAAAGGGAATACACACACACACACACACACACACACATATTTGAGATATATATATATATATATATATATATATATATATATATATATATATATATATATATAAATCAGACTGTACTGTATTGTAACTGATTAAATGTATATGTTTTAACAGAGGATAGTGGAAGAGAAGAGGTTAATCTCAATCCACCTAGCTTTGGAAATAGTTTGGAATTAAATTACTTGGCATAAAGATAAAGGCCATAAAGATTATATCTTACAGTTCTCAATGCAGCCAGAGACAAAAAGTCTGTGCTAGGAAGCTTTCTGTATTGTCTCTGGGGTGAACTAATTGCTACTCTGGAAGGGTGGAGTTTTTATTTTATTTTATTTTATTTATTTTATTTAACATTTGTTGACCGGGAATGTCCGACTAGGTTCCATAGAGCCTGTTTTCAGCGGAGGCCCGGGGAGAGCTCAGATGCAGGTCTTTGGAATGTGGGAGGAAACCGGTGCCGGGAAGGAAACCCACGCCACAGAACATGCAAACTCCACACACAGAAGGCACCCCAGCCGAGGTGAACGGAGAGAACCTCTTGCTGTGAGGCGACAAATTACAGCAGGCTATTAACGCTAACCGCACCACTGTGCCGCCCATTGTTTAATGCCTTCTGAAGCTGCAATAGATCTGAGCAAAACTCTATGTGTGTATTATTGACACATATGTGCTAATTCTGGCAGTTTCTAGCAATGAGGGTAGCATGGGATCCAGAAGTCAGATCAGATGACTAGATGTGTGTGATGTCATTCTGTAATCTAGGAGAAAATTATGTTTAATACTAGATGAGACTGAAGTCTCATGGCAGTCTGTTTTTGGAACCTGGCAGAGAAGGACCCCTCACCTACTTCATCTTTCCTTGCTCTAGTAAGTGAACCAGGGAATAGTAATTCTTTGATCAGTCAGGAAAATATAGTGAGATTAGTTAAATACTATTTTTCTGTGTATGTGTGAATCTATTAGTCTGTGTTATTTTAATACTGACTGTGAATGAAACTCTGTTGTTTACTGTAAGTAGAAATTTAGTATTTTCATGTTCCTTCTTATTTATTATTAAATATATTTAAACTTTTTATTGTGGCTGGTCTTTTAGAGACTATTTTAATCTCTGAGAGTACTTATATCTTGCTGTTGGTCAAACTACCATTTTTATTAATACTAATTTCACTCCATATAATTGGGTACCCTTGCAAGAGCCTTAGAGTAGCTGGCTTTGGAGTGTCTGATGGGGGTGTAACTATCTTATAGTCTGGGCAGAAGGGGGCATAGCTAGTAAATCTGTACCGGCCTTCCACAGCTGTGTGTGTGTGAAAGTGAGTGAGTGAGTGAGTGAAAATCAAATCTCAAAGAGTGTGTGTGTGTGTGTGTGTGTGTGTGTGTGTGTGTGTGTGTGTGTGTGTGTGTGTGTGTGTGTGTGTGTGTGTGTGTGTGTGTGTGTGTCAGCTGTAGCACTGGTTTCACAGAGAGGGTGCTGAGAACTTGGCTTGGACACTCAGCTGAGGTCTCAACTCTATAGCTGTTCCAGTGGGAAGTCTTACTGGGAATCTGGACAGAGGCAGAGAATTCCAGACCCCAGACTGAGTGTGTTCCCTGTGTGCCCTTAAGGGAAATTGTGCTTGATGCAGAAAGCTGCATCTGTGTATCCATTTTATTCTAAGTGAACATCTGTTTCCATTGCCAAGGGTGAATATTCAGGCTGCTTGATTACTGGCCCAGAGTGGGGACGGCACAAACCACATCTGCAAATGGTAAGACAAACATTTTTATGTCAGTACTGTTGAGCAATTTAAAGAAATATTTTAATGAGTAATGTTGATGTTAGGACTGCTGTGTGTATTGCTTGTACTGTCTGTAATAGTGGCACCGCTGTTAGTTTGTTAGCATATATTGTGGTACCTCTACCACCTGCTGTCAGTGGAGCAGCATACTCTGATTATGATGGTGGCCAAACAGAGGCACAGTCGGGGGAGGGGTGCAGAGGTTGCATCTGACACTGAGGTTGACATACAGCCATCCCCTGCAATTCCATCAGATACAGGCAGTAGGCCTACTACCCATTCTAGATAGCCCTCAGATATTGGACAGGTGGAGGGCAAGGCCATTGATCAGGGAAGTGTGGTTACTTTGGCTTTAGTGCCTGTTGACCCTTGCCATGCCATGCAGGAGAGCTGGTAGGGGTGCTCAGAGGAGGCCTGCTGTCCCTCCTTCACTTGATCTGGGTGTCTCTTCCTGTGCCACTCAATGTATGTTTAGGGCCATCATGGAGCCACAGACACATTCCCATAGGTGCTACAGACAAATGCTTAGGGTTGTAGATGAGGCACAGGCTGACATGCATGAGTACCTCCACTGTGTTGCTGATTCAATGGATTGTATGAATGAAATGTTGGAACGAGGAGTGCCTGTGATGGAATGAGGGGTGTCTGTCTGGAAATGAGTATGGCCTGTGATGGAATGTCTGCTGGGAAGGGGACGGCATCCTTGTGAGTGTAGATCAGCCACATCATCTGCTGTTAGCCAGCATGGCCTGCCCAATCACCCTCCCATAGCAGCAGTACTTTCCACTGCTCCATCAGTGGGTGAGCTGTCCACACCCAGATGTGGCAGACCATGGGGTTGTGGTCCTGGGTGTCCCTGTGAAGGGAGCTCATCCAGCAGACATCAGTCACATTCAGGTAGCAGCAGTGCATCTGACCGTGGGCGTGGACATGCCAGTGCAATTTCTGGCAGAGGTAGTTCTTGTGGTCGGGGATGACAGTGATAAACTGCCACCTCTACCATGCATGGCTCACAACTGTCTGATATACCAAGATGTAGAGCTAGCACAGAGTTTGGCTGTCTTCATGAAGACACTCACACACCAATTTCACCTGGAGGGCCCCTACAGATATACACACACACAACAGTTACATGGTTCAGCTGTGCAGCTTAAAACTCATTTTGTCTCACTGGCCATTTTTTGGTGTATCCAAATGTCTGTCTGCTTCTCTTTCTTACTAACACACACTCACTAACCATTTCTGTTAGCCTAGCCCCCCCCCCACAACATCCTGTTCAAGTGATAATTGTGCCATATCCCTGTCTTCTATCTTTTGGACTCAGGAATGCATAAGCTTTGTGTCTGATGCTCAAGCTGTATAGCTGACTTAGTGCTTGGTATATCTGCTTTTTGGGTGTTGAACTGGTAATTGTACTATTGACTTGTATTGGCCTTAGAAGGTTAGACAGTTGATAACATCAACATTTCCTAACTTTACTGTCAGTGATCTTGTGATGGTTGTGAAGTCTGAAACTGCAATGTGTGTCATTACTTTCTAACTTCTCTCTTTAATGATTTTCCAGTACAAACGTTTGGTGTTAAACTGAGGGCATGCAGTGATTGTCAGTACTTCTGAGAGGTATGACTGTGAATCTTTGATGCCTGAGGTCTACTACTTAATAATGGACACATATACATCAAATAAGTCTCTGCTTCTCTGCTGTCACGTGTTAAAGTCATTTCTGTACAAATCTCCCACCTTTTACTTGCTTACAGTACCAAATCATGAAATAACAAGGATATGCCACTCATTCATATTATTACATAATAAACTCCAGGTTCAGGAATTACTTTGTAAATGCAGCAGTTGCCACAGTTTTAGTTCAGGGCTGACTGTATCTGATGCAAGCAGTACACAGCCAATACATGGGGAGGTAAAGGCTGTGTGAGATGTCTGGCATCAGTGTTTCTATATGTATGTGAGTAGGAGAAAGGTTTTAGGCCCTTAGGTGGTGAGTAAGTGTGCTATGCATTGTCTCTTAGCCAATGTGAGGGCATATTGAGCAGGCCTATGTCTGCCTACACCCACAGCAGCTGGTGGTCCCCCCCTGCCTCCTCATCTGTGTGTGGCTGTGGTGACCTTGACTTTGGTGGTGGGATGTGTGCATCTTCCTCTTGCTGATTCTGCTGAGGCTGGTTTCCCAGGATAAAGTTGTGTAGCATGGCACATACTATGAATATTTCAATACATGTATGTGGATTGTACTGTAGGGCTCCACCAGATGTATCTAGACACCACAACTTCAGCACCCCAAACACATGCTCTATGATATTTCTGGTTTGAGCATGTGCCTCATTATGACATTTTTCAGTGGGTGTGTGTGCATTTCAGATGGGTATTATCAGCCATGGTTCCAGTGCATAACCTGCATCCCCCAGTAAATGACCATATGGGGTATCCACCCCAGCGAACATCTGATACATTTGGGAGGTGTGCCACATATGTGAGTTGTGGTAACTGCCAGGGTTGCCAGCACACACGTTCAGGATGTTTCCCTTGGCATTACACACAACTTGGCAGTTAATAGAGTGGAAGCCCTTTCTGTTTATGTAGATCCTTCCGTTCCCCAAATGGTGCCTTAATTTCTATATGTGTGCAATCTATGGTACCCAGTACTTCAGGATAGTGTGCTACAGGGTTGAACTCCTGCATATTTCTGGCCCTGTCTTCAGGGGTACAGGGAAAATATATGTGGTCACTGGCATGTTGGAGCATAGCATTCAGGAACTAATGGAGGATCCTGGATGCTGATGCCTGTGACACCCTTCAGCATGTCCCCTGTTGGTCTCCGAAAGGTACCTATAGCCAAGATTCTAAGTGCTACAAGTACCTTTGTTTCCACTGGGATGAGTTCCCCTTGGATGGCCCTGGCTCTGAGTTGAGGATGACAGAGGTTGCAGAGTTCCTGTAGTGTGTCTCTATCCACCTTGTAGCGCTGTACAATTTCCACATCATGTAGGTTGTGAGAAGTTAAATGGGGCCTGAAAACTCTGCTCCTTCTTGGCCTAGGCCTATTGGCAGCAGCAGCCTGTTGCACACACAAATGAATTAAAGTAGCAACAGCCCGTAATATTCTTTTTGTGTAGAGTCCTTTCCATGACTGTATTTCAATAGGTTTTGGAATTCACAGGGAAAAACAGCACTAAGTCTACACAGTTGCTTTATACCTTGTCAAATAGCTCATTCACGTTGGGTTGTTTGATCAGCATGCAATTCAACTGCTTATGCTGTAATTAGCATGCCACGATGTTTACCTTGTTTGCACGGGGGTGCATGGCTCTACACACTGTATAGAACCACTTACTGAATCTGAAACACTGTGCTGATGTAGGACTGGACTTTTGGCTTTATTGAATTTGGCTGTATATTTTTTTCTCATCTCCTGCCTGTGTCATACATCTTACTTTCAATGCCAAAGGGTACAAGAACAACTTACATTTTGCCTACAGCATTTTGAAATGTCCTTCTCCATTTCACCTACTCACTCGGCTTCTGGGTCTTAATAAATGTTTTCAGCTGAACTCTCTAAGAAAATTGTATGACTTTAGCTGTCATAGAAAAGCTCACATTACTTAGATGCACTCAAATCATCCAGTCCAGTAAGGATGGCTATTTTGATTAACAGTATTGTCCTCTCTGTAGCATCATTTGTTTATCTTCGCTCTATAAAGCCTTCCTGATCTTTATGAAACAAAAATACACTGTTTTGTTTAACTACTTAGTATTAATCCTGCATATAGTTTGTTTGATAAATTTGTTTTATTTTTAACACATGTACAGTATATATAACAGAAGAAAAAACATTAAAATTTACAAGTTAACATAAACAGGAGTACAGTCTTGCTAAATATCTAATATATCTTCAATATCCATCATTGTTATATTTTAATATTAATTGAATTCCTTCCATTTCACTGTTAACAGTATTCTTTACAACAGGAAGTTCCTGCCAAGGTTGGTCCGACATCCAGCCAGTATACCAAAGCTGTAGGTTGTTAAGGTACACCATACATGACACGTTTGTGCTCCACGTGTAGTGTAGGGCATAAAGGTGACATTTGGATGTACCATCCTCAGAAATTCTTTGCCACCAGTCCAAACACCATCTTTGATCGTTGGTCTGAATGCTGACTTTGTTTACTGTTTCACCAAGCCAATATTCAGATAAGTGCCCCATTGGGGTTTTGTTCCTATCTTTTTGTTGGTTGTGGGGTTCATGTCATCCAGAAAGGGTAAATACCAGTACAGGAGGCAGATTTCCTATAAAGATCATCATGACCAGTGTTTGTTTTGTCTAGGTGCTTTCCACAACCATACATCCTATTGTATTTGCCAGGCTTTCTTCCCAAAGACTGTACATAGTCGGCTTTCCTCTTTGGCCATATATTTAAAAAACCTGCATCTTAAGCTTTTGGCAAAAGATGCCATGGAAGGAACTTCCCGCTCTGAGGGCCATCTGTCCTTGAAGAAGGAAGCAAGAAAGCTAGATCTACTTCTTCGGCTGTGCCACCTCTGCCACATGTTTCTCTTGAGGCTAGTGAAAGCCGGGAAGATCACCCGGCTTCTTTGTTGGATTACTCTGCCATGACTGCTTCAGAGGCTGGCATGAATCAGGCTTCACACATGTCCCTGGATGCCTTGCAGGTATCTGCTTTGGATGTTCAGGGGGAAACATGGCTGATTATTACAGGAGGGCCGAAGGGTGTTTCTCAGATTATGTTTAGGGAGGAGGCACCGACTACCATTATAAAGTGTCATACTGAGTGTGAGCTTTCTAAATTTTACAAGGCTGGCTTCCCTTTAAAGAAGAAGAAACAAAAACTAAACATGATTCTCCTGCCTCTAAAGACACTCAGATTGAATGACAGAATTTCACTCAAGGTTTGTTTAATGCCCTTATGGCTTTGAAGCCTCCTCAAGAAGTTTCTGTTCCAGCTCCCCCTTGGTCTTCTACTCTTCTTAAGAGGCCTAGAAAACAAGATTCCTCTGAGGAGGAAGAGGAATTCCTTGCCTATTTTTCCCAGATTCCTTCTCCCTTAGACTATGGTTTTGAGGAAGAGGAGCCCACTAGACCTGACTCTCCTTTTTAGGAGATTACGTTTGGGGACACAATTTCCAGAATTATGGAATTTTTCAAATAGGATTGTGCCCAGGTGTCAGAGGTTCAGAAGCGGTATTACAAGCTTCTGCAAATGGACTCCCCTAGACCTGCTGTTGCTGTTCCTCCTGTTCTGGCTGCCTTGTTGGATGATTTTTCTACTGCATCTAAGGCTCCTGATTCCCAGCCCCCTGCTCCAAAAAAGCCCGATAGGTTTTATAATGTGCCTGATAATTGCAAGTTCCTTTATAATTCCCCATCTGCTGACCCTTCCATGGTGTCTATGGCATTTGACAAGCCATCAAAGTTACTGCCTTTACAAAGTTGCTTTCTTCTGATAAAGCCAGCAGACCTAAGGAAAGGCTAGGTAAGAAGGCGTATACCTCAGCTACCCTTGTTTTTAGGGCTGTCAATTATCAGACCCATATGGGAAGATATATTTTGGCTCTTCTATCTCAAGCCTGTCAGGTTATTTCTGACCTTTCTGATTTTGAGGGGAAGACTTCTGCTCTGTCCTTGTTAGGGACTTCTCAGGTGGCTCACCACTCTATTAAATGTGGTTATGATGCAGCAGATGCTTCTAGGGCTGCTGCTTTTTGTTCAGTTCTGAGGAGATATTCCTGGCTTCAGTGTCAACCTTTGTCTGATGATATTAAGGCTAAGTTGATGGATGCTCCTCTGGATAACAAGCATTTGTTTGGTGGTGGTGCTGCTGCTGAATTGTTTAAGTCACTGCAGGAAAAGGGTCAGGCGTTACAAGATCTAAAATATATCTTTGTGTCTCCTGGATCTAAATTCCAAGGGAATTACCCTAATAAGCCGGCCTTTGTTCGTAGGCAGTTTCACCCTCCCCTCAAAGGTAGGAAGGGGTAAAAGGGCTCCTCCTGCTAAGGCTATTCAGACCCCTTTAACTGAGAAATGTCCTTTTCCTGGTGAATCAGGTGCTGTCTGACTATCCTGTTCTTCTCAGCCACATTCCTCTTTCTCTTCATCTTTCCTTTCCCTTTCTGTTTGGTTAAAGATTACTCAAGATTCCTGTTTTTTTTTTCATTATTCGCCAAGGGTACTGCATGGTTTGGAAATCTCTTCCCCCTTTCATGGGCATTCCTCAGCCCCCTCAGGAACAGTTATCCTTTTTTCCAGAGGTGCTTCAGGCTCTCTTGACTCAGGGAACAATTCAGGAAGTTCAAGTTTCTCAAAGGGGGAAGGGGTTTTATTCCAGAATGTTCTTGGTCCCCAAGAAAGAGGGCACTTGGAGACCTATTCTGGATCTCTCTCACCTAAACACCTTTCTGAAAGTCCCTTCTTTGTGGATGTTGTCCCTTCACAATTTTTCCTCTGATGATTTCTCAGGCTTTTCTAGTTTCTCTGGACCTCAAGGATGCTTCTTTTCATATCCCTATTCATCTCCTTTACAGGAACGTTTTATGTTTCTCTGTTGCTTACTGGCATTTTCAGTTCTGTGCTTTGCCCTTTGGCCTCTCTATTGCCCCAAGGGTATTCGCGAAATGCCTCACTCCTGTGATTGCTGTTTGTAGGCTAAGGTGGTTACAGGGCTTTCCCTACCTAGATGACCTACTTTTTCAGGCCTCCTCTCCAGATATTCTACTGCAACATCCACACTTTGCCATTTGTCTCCTGCAAAGCCTGGGGTTCGCTATAAATTTCCAAAAGTCCTTCCTGACTCCTTCACAGGATCATGGTGTTTCTGAGTTGTAGAATCCAGACTGTTCCAATGCTGGCGTCCCTCTCATTGCCTTCTTTCAATCCCTCCTTCCTGTGATCTCAGTTACAGGCTTGGAATTTCCAAGAGCTCTGGGTTACCAGGCTTTCACCATTCCTATGCTTCCTCTAGCCAAACTCCACATGAAAAAGCTTCAGTGGTTTCTAACGTCAGTTTGGCTTCAGCACTGTCATCCTCTAGACTGCATATTCTTCTTCCTTGCCTCAAGCAGGAATTTCAGTGGTGGATTTGGCAGTTGTCACTCAATCCAGGACTTTCTTTTCAACCTCCCCGGAACTGCTCACAGACACAGGATTGGGGGGGGGGGTTCCTTCAGTTCTCTAAAAGTATAGGGCCTCTGGCCACTTCAACAAAAGAAAGACCACATCAATGCCAAAGAGACGAGAGTTCTTCTATTGGCTTTTGAAGCATTTCATCCTTTCTCCAGTCCAAGGCTCTTCAAGGTACTTGCAGACAATACCACAGTGATATGGTATGTCAACAAACAAGGGGAGACATGATCTTATATTCTTTTCAGTTTAGCACTTCAAGTGTGGGAGCTAGCTATCCAGTATCAAGTGACACTTCAGGCAGTTTATATTCCCTCAGGTCAGAGCATTGTGGAAGACTCTCTGAGTAGGTCTATATCACAATCCCATAAGTGGATGCTTCACATGGATGTGTTTCTGGACACTGTCTATCAGTGGAGTACTCAAATAGATGTATTTGCCTTCCTTCTGAACAGACAACTTCCTCTTTTTTGTGCTAGAGCCCCATGTACTCTGGTCTGGAAGGTGGAAGGGGATGTTTCTTTATGCCTTCCCTGCCTTTCCCCTCATTCCAAAAGTCCTGTAAAAATAAACCAGGATGCTCCCAAAATCTTTCTGGTGACTCCCTTTTGGCTCAGACAGCAGTGGTTTCCTCTTCTTATGCATTTAGCCAAGGGCAATCATCACAACTTACCTTACAGGGTGGACCTACTCACACAAGACAAGAGATCTCTTATCCATCCCCACCTGTCCACTCTTCAACTGTTACTGTGGTTGACAGGATTTTTATTTCATATAGACACCTTTTTTTTCTGAGGACATGCTTAGGGTCCTGCAGGAGGCCAGGAAACCCACTCCTAGGAAATCCTACTTATCCAAATGGAAGAGATTTTCTGTTTGGTTTCTTTCTCATAACCTGGATCCACTTTCTGTTGAAGTCTCTTTGGTTCTCTCTTATCTGTGTGACTTGCTCAATGCTGGGTAGGCATATTCTTCTTTTAAGGCCAAGTTGTCAGCTATTTTTGCTTGTCTATCTTTAGCATGACCTTTAGTCTCTAAATTTGTGGCTAAGCAGTTTCTTAAAGTTGTCCATATTAGACCTCCCAGGAAGCCTGTCGGTCCTTCCTGAGACCTTAATTTTGTTTTGGAGAAATTGGCCTAGGCTGCTTTTGAGCCTGCAACTTCAGCTTCCTCATGGCATTGCTCTTGGAAGACTGTTCTGTTGGCCCTTACTTCTGTCAGATGGGTGTCTAAGTTTCAAGCCCTTATGGCTGTTCCTCCATTTTTTAGTTTTCAATAAGGACAGGGTGTCCTTTGTACTAATCCTTTTTTTTTTTGTGCCCAAAGTGGTGAATGACTTGTCTCTTAATAAATCTATTAATTTGCCCACTTTTCCCTTTCTCTGCAATCTGCTAGTGAGAAGGTTTTGCACACTTTGGATGTGCATAGACAACTCAGATTTTATTTGGATAAGACCAAAGCTTTTTGCAAATCTGATCAGCTTTTTGTTTCCTTTCATTCTAGATCTTTAGGACCGGCTGTTTCTTGGGTATGTAAAGCCATTTCTCTTTGTTATTCCTTTTATGGCGAGAGCCTTCCTCCTTCAGTTAAGGCTCATTATACTAGGGCTGTGGCTTCTTCTGGTTCTTTTTTCAAGGGTTTAGATACTAACTCTATTCTTTAGGCAGCTACCTAGACTTCTGTGCGTACTTTTACCAAGCACTATGAGATGAATGTGATATCCAGGGCTGGAGATGGTTTTGCTAGGGCCATTCTTAATGAGTTCCCAGAAGGCTCTGCTGGTTTTTCCTCCTTCCTGAACTTTTGCACTCTCCATATTGTAAGGAATACTGCAGCAGTGAAATGGAAGGACATAGTACAGTTGAGTAAAATCTTACCATACTGGCAGATGTTTTTCTCTTTACTGTCGCAGTATTCACCCCCCCCCCCTTCCCCTTAGTTCTTTTCCCTTCTGGATTTGCTTGTTACCTCTCTAATCCTTGGACTGGAATTTCTACTGGGGCTCTCAGTTCTGAGGATGGTACATCCGGATGTCACCTTTATGCCCTATGCTGTACACAGGGCATATACATGACGTACTGCATACCCTTAGCAACCTAAAAGCTTTGGTATACTGGCCAGACATTAGGATGCCCTTGGCAGGGGATTCCTGTTGTAAGGAATACTGTAACAATGAAGAGAAGGACATGTACAGTTATGGTAAGATTTTACACAACTGTACTTTCTAATTTATTCCAGCAGTTCAGTTTCACAGGATTTTTTCACATTCCTCAACTTTAAATATTTTTTTCATTCTTACAAAAAATAGTGGCCAGTTTGAGAAAATAGCTGAACAAAAGTTCTGAATTTGACTTCCATTTTTTAGTTATGACTTTCGAAAGAAATGATGCTACCAAGAGGGCAATACTGTTAGTCAAAATGGCCATCCTTATTGGACTGGATGATCTGAGTGCAACGAGGTAATGTACTTTCTGTTTGTAACCCTTTAACAGATTTTGCTAGTTGCTATCAGCATATAAACTAGGCAACAAATTGCATGAGCTTTTAATAGTTCCTCATCTCAGGATACTAGTGTTCTTTGGTATTCCTAGGCCAGATAAAAATATCAAAGACCCCCCTGTAGACCTGTCGTTTCAAGTGGCATAGCTATCACCAAGCTGATGGCCATTTATCTAGAAGTCACATTCAAACCACTGGCAGTTAACATAGTCCTGTACTGGACACACACTTTTTTCTTAGAAAAAAATGAGGGATATCAGTGTTTAACAGGACACTCTTCTAGCCACGGTTCATCTGGAAGTGCTATATACAGTTTTACCACACCGCTGTTGTATCAAAGCAGTAGAGGAAATGTTCCTGAGAAATACAAGGACTCTGCTCAGAGAAGTTGAAAAAAAAATACACTTCTACAGTCCCTTAACAAATACTTCATTTTTAAACAAATACTACAGACAACAGGAATTGCAGTGAGGGCAGCTTGGACAATATAGCACTTGTTAAATCGCAAACAGAGAAAGTTTACAACTCCGAATTTCAACAGAACATTTCATATAAATTAGTAGTTTATTAGCCATTTTGGGCTAATTTCTATCTCTTTCATTTCCCTGCTATAAATACTGTATTTGCCCGGTTTTGTGTGCCGGGCAGCACTGGTTAGCTAGGGTAAAACTATTCCCAGCTCCTCTTCAATTTTTCCCTTGGAACTAGACAAACTTTCAACTTAAGCACTCAAGCCACTTTTTTTCTCAGCCTGGCACTTCCTCAAAACTTATAGCAAGCACTTATAAACCCTAGCACTAGACCCTCCTGTATGGTACAGAAGAACAAGGCTCTCTATTCGACCTTACCAGCCATCCAGTAAAACAGTTCACTGTACCTATCCAGGCATGTCCAAAGGGCAGTGTCAGGTGTACTCACAAGTCCAACTGGTGAATCTGGGCATTTTGAGGCAATGTTACAACTGCCTCATCTACACAGACAACCCCCTTCTCCTACCACCAAACACTAATACATGCGAGAGATGCAATTATACGGCCAAACTGCAGGCTAAGCTCTCTCAACCCAAGACTGGATCAGACAGTCAAGAGGAGAAGGGAAATACTTACATCACACCACCAGTCTCACATAAACCCATTAAAGCAGCACTGGAAAAAAACACACATAAATACATGAAAACATACTCGGAGGCACTAAATAAAAATCTGCAAAACCAACAGAGACATCCAAAGCAAACATCCAAGCAACCTCCACCTCCCAACACAAACCATGAAACACATACTTCACAAAACCAGTGTGCCATGCAATCACAGCCCTTAAGGCAAAATAACATACCCAACATACTAATAATAGGTGACTCTATAGTCAGGCACACTGATGTCCCACTCACTAAGCTGAATAAGGAGAAGATTACTGTTAGCTGCCTGTTGGGTGCCAGGATCCACTACATAACACAAGCACTCAGGTCACTACAGAACAAGTACAAATATGACTCTGTCATTGTCCACGTTGGTGTGAATGACCTGAGCCGTACCTCTCTGGACTACATGAAAAGAGACATGGAAGAGCTCTCTGATCACATAGCCCAGGCCGGTATGACCAAGAATGATACCACGGTATAAAGAAAAAATTCTCAATTTCAACAATTGGCTAAGTTTCTGATGCCATTCAAAGGGGATCCAGTGTCTGTCCGCCTGGGACGACATGCTCGACAAGCCACGCTGCTTCGGTAGAGACGGCTTGCACCTGTCACCCTTAGGCTTTTGAATACTGGCCAAGGCTCTTGCCACCCCCCATAGTGCCTTTTTTAGGCAAGGCTCAAAAGACAAACCCACCACCGTAAATAGCACAAGTAACAAAAAACTGAGGGTAATGCTACTCAATGCCAGAAGTCTGAACCTCAAAATGCATGCACTCAAGGCACTCCTCAGTATGGAGAAAATCGATATATGTGCAGTAACAGAAACCTGGTTAAAGGCTCCAGAGAGCACCCCAGCACTACCAGGCTACAACTCATACCATACATTTCGGCCACAGAACCCAAACCGAAATACAAAAGGCGGGGGCGTATCCATATTCATCAAGGATACCCACACCTCCATGTTGGTGGCATAGCACGATGCTTCAGAGATCATCCATGTGCAACTAACAATGGGCAAAACTGCAATTCAAATTGTAGCTTGCTACAGATCACCCACCATGTCCCAGGACCCCCATTCCACATTTCTGGAAACACTGGGAAACATAAAGGTCCTACCAAACACCCTAATACTAGGTGATTTCAATTATCCAAACATTAACTGGGAGAACTACTCAAGTACTAACTCCCTTGCCCAACATTTCCTAGAATTTATAAACTCAAACGCCCTGGTTCAACTGGTCAACACACCCACCAGAGGTGACAATATATTGGACCTGGTCATCACCAACATGGGTGACCGGTGTTCCATACCTGAGGTCAACCCCTCGCTGGTTAGATCTGACCATAAACAAATCACTTTGGATTTCCACATTCCGCCCCCACCCCCGGACAAAAAAAACACTGTGAAAAACTTTTCAAAAGCAAACTTCACGTTACTTAAGACTGAGTTGGAAAGTTTTAAAGCCCCCATGCTGAATGATAACACTGTCCAAGCTGCAAAATCCTTCACTAATGCATTCTACAGGCACCTACAAGAATGCATGGATCATGCCATCCCAAGCAAAACCAAGACTCACTCCTCCAAGAAAAGGAAACCAGTCTGGTGGACCCCTGCCATAAACAAGCTATACAACAGAAGGAGGAAACTAGTACAGAAAAGAGTAAAATCCCAAGAAGGGAAGACATCCCTGATCAGTATCAGCAAGATACTTCGATCCCTCATAAAATCATCCAAGGCGAGCTTTGAAAGAAAAATTGCCAAAGACTCCAAAGATAACCACAAGGCATTCTTTAGCTATGTCAAGAATCTAAGTGGCAATGCTCAGATCTGCTCAGAGTTAATGCAGAATGGCATAAAATACACTGAACCAACCAATATCGCCAATATCCTGGCAGACAAGTTCAGCGCAAACTTCACCCCCCTCTCACCCCCAAGAGGGCCCATAACCATACCAGAAGAATGTAGAGTCCCTGAAATCACAGACACTCAGGTTAAAACAGCCCTCTCCAAAGCCAAAAACACAGCATCAATGGGACTGGATGGTGTCCCAGGCTGCGTCCTACATGAGCTCAAAGACAAACTAACCCCTCACCTAAACACACTGTTCAAACTCAGCCTCTCCACAGGCTACGTACCCATAGAGTGGCGCACAGCAGCGGTTATTCCGCTTCACAAAGGTGTAGCCACAACAGACCCCAGGAACTATCGCCCTATAAGCCTGACTAGCCTGGTCTGCAAGGCTATGGAGTGCATCATCATGGAACTCATTAACAGAGACATTGGGAACCTCCAAACACTGGACCCTACCCAGTTCGGCTTTGTTAAGGGCAGATCATGCCTCCTAAACCTAGTGGACTTCTTTGAGACAGTTACCAAGGCTATAGATGAGGGAAAAGTGGTACACACAGCCTACCTAGACCTCGCAAAGGCCTTCAACACCATTTTCCCATTCTGGTATTTTAGACAAGCTCACCAGCCTGAACATAAATCCCTACATCACAAGATGGGTTGCCAACTGGCTCATGGACAGAACCCACATGGTGAGAGTTGCGGGAGCTAGGTCTGACTCTAAATCGGTTACAAGTGGAGTTCCCCAGGGCTCAGTCCTAGGACCACTCCTGTTCGGCATATACTTCTCAGAGGTACAGGCAAGCACAGGAGGACTATGGCTGACAAAGTTTGCAAATGACTGCAAACTAGGGGCTATAATTGACTCTCCGGCTGACACAGACATCCTCCAAAAGGGTCTCACGGGGACGGATACCTGGTGTCAAAATCATGGCCTCAAGCTAAATGCCAGAAACTGTATAGTCATCCCCTTTGGAAAAAACAAAATACCCACAAACTACTACATAGGTGGTAGTCCCCTAAATACGGAAGACGTGATAAGGGATCTGGGGACCCAAGTAGACAGTAATCTCACCTTTGATCATCACATTGCGAAAGTGGTTAGAAAATCCTTCTACGTGGCCCACCTAATCACAAAAGGGTTCGCATCCAGATCAAAAGAGGTCATTGTGCCCCTCTACTCATCACTCATCAGACCCATCATAGAGTACAACGCCCCATTTGGGATGTACCTTACAAGACACCTGCAACAGCTGGAAAGACCTCAGAAGTACCTCACCAAGAGGATCACTGGCCTCAAACAGATGCCCTATGCAGCTCAACTGAAGAAATTACAGCTGTACCCGGTTGCATACCGTCTACTCAGAGGTGATCTCTGCCTGACATACAAGGCCATGTCCAACCCAGAATTAATGGACATGCTCCACCTAAAGAAAACCTTATCCCCACGAGCCACACACTCTAGGGATCTCAACCTCACCACAACAATAAATAGGATGTGCTGGAGGGATAGATTCCTGTCCCAGAGACTTCCCATGCTTTGGAACAAGATCCCAATCTACATTAGGCAGAACACCTCGCTAACACTCTTCAAAAGAAATCTTGACGAGTGGATGGGAAACAGAAAGTTTATCTCGGGGATCAATTCAGTGGCCGTGCTGGACAGAGGCACAGGGAACT
The DNA here is from genome assembly GCF_019279795.1 of Protopterus annectens. Classification (NCBI taxonomy): domain Eukaryota; kingdom Metazoa; phylum Chordata; order Ceratodontiformes; family Protopteridae; genus Protopterus; species Protopterus annectens. The sequence goes on from NC_056751.1 coordinate 754,814,740, forward strand.
AATCTAAGGGGGTGGCGAAAGCCAACACATTCTGGCTAAGCTTATAAATACCTTCGGGCAGATGGCCTAGTACCTACCTATGAACCTATGAACCTATATTACAGATTTGTATTGATATTATATTTATCATCAGAACAGGGAATGAAAAAAAACTTCAGGAATTTTACAAATACATCAATAAATCAATGGATTACCTTAAATTCATTACAAACCCAGTAAGTATAAAGTGAATTTCCTGGAACTGACAATCAGTAAAAGGGAACACAGTGGAAACCTTTGAAGGAAGCCTATAAGAGTCAATATGCTCATTCATGCAAACCATATGCATCCTCAGATCACCAAACAAAATGTATTTAAATCCCAGTGAATGCATATGGCAAGGGTTTCAAAAGAACTGACTGACTTTATCCTTAACCTCAACAACCTGGAAAGTAATTTTTTAGCTCAAGGGTGTGAAGAAAAATTAACGGGTTCAATCCTAGACCCTATCAGAGAAAAGAAAATTCAGGGAAATCCTTCAGCATTTAAACCTTAATTTTTCCTTTGGAACTAGACAGACTTTCAACTTAAGCACTCAAACCATTCACTTCTCATCCTGGCACTTGCTCAAAACTCATAGCAAGCACTAATAAACCTTAGCACTAGACCCCCCCCCCCACTGTAAAGAAGGACAAGGCTCTCTATTTGACCTTACCAGCCAATTAGCAAAACAGTTCTCTGTACCTATCCAGGCATGTCCAAAGGGCAGTTTCAGGTGTACTCTCCGGTCCAACTGGTGAATCTGGGCATTTTGAGGCAATGTTACAATTGCCTCATGTACACTGACAACCCTCTCCTCCTTCCACCAAATGCTAATACATGCGAGAGATGCAATTATACAGTCAAACTGGAGGCTAAGCTCTCTCAACCCAATACTGGACCAGGCAGTCAAGAGGAGAAGGGAATTAGTTGCATCACACCATCAGTCTCACATAGACCTATGAAACCATCACCAACAAAAACCACACATAAATACACGAAAACATACTCAGAGGCTTTAAATAAAAATCTGCAAAAGCAACGGAGACCTCCAAAGCAGACATCCAAGCAACCTTCACCCCCCAACACAAACCATGAAATACATACTTCACAAAACCAGTGTGCCACGCAATCACAGCCCTTAAGGCAAAATAACATACCCAACACACTAGTAATAGATGACTCTATAGTCAGGCACAGTGACGTCCCACTCACTAGGCTGAACAAGGAGAAGGTTACTGTTAGCTGCCTGTCGGGTGCCAGGATCCGCCACATAACACAAGCACTCAGATCACTCCAGAACAAGTACAAATATGACTCTGTCATTGTCCATGTTGGTGTGAATGACCTGAGCCGTACCACCCTGGACTACATGAAAAGAGACATGGAGGAGCTCTCTGATCATGTAGCCCAGGCCGGTATGACCTTGACCCTGAGTAGCATCCTGCCCTCACCAAGAATGATACCACGGTATAGAAAAAAAATTATCAATTTCAACAAATGGCTAAGCTTCTGGTGTCATTCAAAGGGGATCCAGTGTCTGTCAGCCTGGGATGACATGCTCTGCAAGCCACGCTGCTTCACTAGAGATGGCTTGCACCTGTCACCCTTAGGCTTTCAAATACTGGCCAAGGCTCTTGCCACCCCCATAGTGCCTTTTTTAGGCAAGGCTCAAAAGACAAACCCACCACCGTAAATAGCACAAGTAACAAAAAACTTAGGGTAATGCTACTCAATGCCAGAAGTCTAAACCTCAAAATGCATGCACTCGAGGCACTCCTCAGTATGGAGAAAATCGATATATGTGCAGTAACAGAAACCTGGTTTAAGGCTCCAGAGAGCACCCCAGCACTACCAGGCTACAACTCATACCATACATTTCGGCCACAAAACCCGGACCGAAATACAAAAGGTGGGGGAGTATCCATATTCATCAAGGATACCCACACCATCAGGTTAGTGACACAGCACGATGCTTCAGAGATCATCCATGTGCAACTAACAATGGGCAAAACTGCTATTCAAATTATAGCTTGCTACAGATCACCCACCATGTCCCAGGACCCCCACTCCACATTCCTGGAAACACTGGGAAACATAAAGGTCCTACTAAACACCCTGATATAGGGTTATTTCAATTACCCAAACATTAACTGGGAGAACTACTCAAGTACAAACTCCCTTGCCCAACATTTCCTAGAACTTATAAACTCAAACTCCCTGGATCAACTGGTCAACACCCCCACCAGAGGTGACAACATATTGGACCTGGTCATCACCAACATGGGCGACTGGTGTTCCACACCGGATGTCAACCCCTCGTTGGTTAGATCTGACCATAAACTAATCACTCTGGTATCCACATTCTGCCACCACCCCCGGTCAAAGAAACCACCGTGAAAAACTTTTCAAAAGCAAACTTCATGATAATTAAGACCGAGGTGGAAGTTTCAAAGCCCCCATGCTAAAGGATAATGCTGTCCAAGCTGTAAAATCCTTTACTAATGCACTCTTTGGGCACCTACAAGAATGCATGGATCGTGCTATCCCAAACAAAACCAAGACTCACTCCTTCAAGAAAAGTAAACCAGTCTGTTCTGGTGGACTCCTGACATAAACAAGCTATACAATAGAAGGAGGAAACTAGTACAGAAAAGAGTAAAATCCCAAGAAGGGAAGATATCCCTTATCAGTATCAGCAAGAAACTATGTTCCCTCCTAAAATCATCCAAGGCTAGCTTCGAAAGAAAAATTGCCATGGACTCCAAAGATAACCACAAGGCATTCTTTAGCTATGCCAAGAATCTAAGTGGCAATTCTCAGATCTGCTCGGAGTTAGTGCAGAATGACACAAAATACACTGAAATGACCAATATAGCCAACATCCTGGCAGACAGGTTCAGTGCAAACTTCACTCCCCTCTCACCCCCAAAAGAGGCCATAACTATACCAGAAGAATGTAGTGCTCCTAAAATCACAGACACTCAGGTTAAAACAGCCCTCTCCAGAGCCAAAAACAGCATCAGTGGGACCGGACAGTGTCCCAGGCTGCATCCTACATGAGCTCAAAGATGAACTAACCCCTCATAGGCTGTGTGCACACAGAGTGGTGCACAGCAACAGTTATTCCTCTCCACAAAGGTGGAGCCACAACAGACCCCAGGAACTATCACCCTATAAGCCTGACTAGCTTGGTCTGCAAAGCTATGGAGTGCATCATCATGGAGCTCATTAACAGAGACATTGGGAACTGCCAAACACTGGATCCTACCTAGTTCAGCTTTGTTAAGGGCAGATCATGCCTCCTAAACCTGATGGACTTCTTTGAGACAATTATCAAGGCTATAGACGAGAGAAAGGTGGTCCACACAGCCTACCTAGACCTCGCAAAGGCCTTCGACACCATTCCCCACTCAGGTATTATAGACAAGCTCACCAGCCTGACCATAAACCCCTACATCACAAGATGGGTTGCCAACTGGCTCATGGACAGAACCCACATGGTAAGAGTTGTGGGAGCTAGGTCTGACTCTAAACCGGTTACAAGTGGCATTCCCCAGGGCTCAGTCCTAGGACCCCTCCTGTTTGGCATATACTTCTCAGAGGTACAGGCAAGCACAGGAGGACTATGGCTGACCAAGTTCGCAGACGACTGCAAACTAGGGGCTATAATTGACTTACCGGCTGACACAGACATCCTCCAAAAGGGTCTCACTGAGACAGATACCTGGTGTCAAAACCATGGCCTCAAGCTAAATGCCAAAAAGTGCATAGTCATCCTCTTTGGAAAAAACAAAGTACCCACAAACTATCACATAGGTGGTAGCCCCCTAAATACGGAAGATGTAATAAGGGATCTGGGGACCCAGGTAGATAGTAACCTCTCCTTTGATAATTACATTGCCAAAGTGGTTAGAAAATCCTTCTATGTGGCCCACCTAATCACAGAAGGGTTTGCATCCAGGTTGAAAGAGGTCATGGGCCCCTCTATGCATCACTCATCAGACCCATCATAGAGTACAATGCCCCATTTAAGATGTACCTTACAAGACACCTGCAACAACTGGAAAGACCACAGAAGTACCTCACCAAG